>NC_047154.1:25939588-25959588 GCF_009819705.1 Hippoglossus hippoglossus
AGACTCTGGATTCAAGCTGAGCCTGATATTAACAACAATACATTTGTTACGCTTTGACAGTTAAGCAGATAAACATCAGGTTACCAGGAGAAGAGTTGAATTTAGACTTGTTTAGTCTTGATGCTCTAAACCAGTTTTTCTGTGGCTCCTTGTGGTGCAAACAGAAGAATTCATGATGTGACGTGTTTCTCTGGCTCCACCTGCTGGTGGAGCTACGCACACATCAGACTAATTCATGGAAAACTGAAACGAGTCAAGAACTGAAACTTGAGCGTTGATGAGCTGTGAATCTGTTTTTCTGCTGCTTTCATTTATTATTTTTTTTGTGCGTGTGTTGTGTTTCAGCGTCTGATTGAAACGTCTCCTTGGGGCGACGACCATGCCGCCATCGAGCAGCAGATCACCAACCACCAGAGGTTTCACAAAACCATCCAGAAGAGCGTGGAGGTGGACCGAGCCCGAGACGACCTGGTGGGTTCAGGCTGCTCAACGCTGACCACACACACCTCATCGATGGATTTGTTGCTGTTATAAGCAGAAGAGCCAATAATCTATTTTTATTTTCTATTAGAGAACAAACTAAAGACAGCACGTGACATTTTAAATTAGTCAATAATGATGTAAGAGATGTTTTCATCATGATTCTGGATCAAAATGTTTAAATAGTTTAAATGCCTTAATATTTCAATATGGTTTGTAAATTTAAGGGAAATATATGCCAACCCTTAAATTGTACTCTTCTTCTTTTTAGATTTAAGGTGTTATGAGGACAAATTAAGGGATTTCTGGGCCTAATTTAGATTGAATCATTTGTTACATATTTTTGGGATAAATTAAAGAATAACTGATCTTTTTGTTTCACGGTGCCTCGGCTTGTTCTGTATTTATCTCACTATCGATGCTGTTCTCCTCCCACAGATGTCCAAAGGAGATAAAGGGAATCTTCACGCTCTGGAGCAGGAGTGGGACAGTCTCCAGGTGAATGGAGCTAAATACCCCCCCCCCCCTCGTGCGTATATCTAGATAAACTGTCATCTCTGTATATTTAAACTCTCGCTCTCTCCTCCAGCAAATCTCGTATGGTCGGACGCAGCAGCTGCAGGATCTGCAGCAGATCATCCAGGATATCTCCAAAGAGATCATGTGGGTGAACGACAGGGAGGAGGAGGAGCTGGTGTTTGACTGGGGAGACAAGAACATCGACCAGTACATCCCAGAGAAGCAGGAGAGCTACTCGGTGAGTAAAAAGAGTCCATGTTCCACTTTCAATCTTTCGTTCAAGTCGATTAACGTTCTCGGGAATCCTCCGAGCCCTAAATGACACTAAGGCCTTTTTATGAGGTTAATCTGAATCTCATATGGGAGCAATCATGTGGTGGATTAGGTTTTGGCAGCTGCAGTCGTCGGACGCCACAGAGCGTCCCCCCTCCAGCTGTGTCCCCAGCTGTGTCTGAATTTTCTCTTACATAACAGAAACTGATGAGCGCCCTGGAGGAGAAAGAGAAGCACCTGAACAAACTGAAGACCAAAGTGGACGGGCTCCTGAAGAACAACCACCCGGCCTCAGACAAGATCGAGGTGCGGACACATCAGTGGACAAGTCGAACCACAGTGTTTACGTTCATTTAGAGGTGTGCAGGTGGGAGCCTTGGTTTTAACATATAAACTGGTTTTTGTGTGTGTTTTCCAGGCGTACAAAGACACACTGCAGACTCAGTGGAGTTGGCTCCTTCAGATTACTAAATGCATCGACACTCATCTGAAGGAAAATGCTGCTTACAGCCAGGTAAGAGGAGTAAATACACACATAACTACATCGACTAGATGTACAAATATATGGAAAAACGTACAAATATGAATATGAATGAGGGGGCTCTGCTCTGCTCTTAAAACCTTATGATCTAATCTTATTGTAGTCCTTAGATTGTGAGTCAGTATATTTCCTCCTCAAGGTCCAGTAACACTTTGAAGAGACGGACGTCTTTTAGAATGATGTCGCATGGTATTACTCCCATAACCCAGATATCCTCAAGAATCTTGTAACATAAAACATTTATTAATGAGTTTATTTCATTCATCGCTCCCAAACAAAACAATTTAAATGCAAACAACAAAAGAATGATCTTATATAATTTGCCCCTTTTTCACAAGACATTGTTAAAACACTGTCCCAGAATTGTACAAGACCAGAGAGGGATTTGCTGCGTAGCCTTCGTTTTTTGTGAGGTGGAATAAAAAAGTGGATTCAATTGTTCCAATCTGAATTTCTAATACTCCCCAGTCTGTTTAGTTGTTGTGGGACTCGAGCTTAACATTGTGTGTTTTCTCCACAGTTCTTCCGAGAGGCCAACGAGACGTACAGCGGCCTGCAGAAGGAGCATGAGAGCGTTCGTAAGAAGTTCGCCTGTGACAAGAAGACGTCCCTGGAGAACCTGCAGGAGCTCCTCACGGGCCTGGAGGTGAGGAGCACACATCAGCTGGACTCTCTGAGCAGCAGCGAGCAGACTAACTAAACTCCTCTCGCTCCATTTGTCAACACATCTCCGGCCGAGTTATTAAGCGATTTTACATAATTGTTTATTTTCCATTGTGTTTGAACAGAATGATGCTGGAAAATTATAGATTTTGGAGTTATGTTTATATAGAATATAAGTTCAAAGTCTCACTAAGAATATCTTACTGTGGTGAATGTTTTTCTGCCTCTGTGCCGGTGACACTTAGTGGCTGGAGACATTATGTTTTCGGGTTGTCCATCCATCTGTCCCATTCTTTTATAAAATTATTCCTAACTGTACTTCTGTTTTCTTCCATTCAGTAAGCTACAGTTTGTCCTTATTATTGACCTGCAAACTAACTTGTTTTTTTAAAACCTGTCTCCAGAGGGAGAAGGAAAGGATTATGGAAAACAAGAGGCAGGTTCAACATCTGGTCAGCAAGTCGAGGAGCATCGTGAGACTGCATCCCAGAAACCCAGAGGACAAGAGCAGCAGCGGCGTCATCGTCAAGGCTCTGTGCGACTTCAAACAAGACCAGGTTCGTTTCACGGGCACAAACTGGACATTTGAAACCTCTAGTTATGGTCTCGCCTCGAATGTAGAGCCTCTAGATCCTCAAACGTATGAGATGCTGGTCGTGTGCAGCCGGATGAACTTCTGTGTGTTTCCTCATTACTGCAGAAGGTGATCCTGAAGGGCAATGAGGCCATCCTGAAGGACAACAGTCAGCGCAGCAAGTGGGACGTCACTGGCCCAGGAGGACTGGACATGTTGGTGCCGTCTGTGTGTCTGATCATTCCACCGCCCAATCCACTGAGCATCAGCCTGGCCAGAAAGTACGTAACACGGACAAAAGAATCCATGCATGAAAAGAAAAACCGTGAGCAAAGGTTTTTAATTTAATCTGTATGTCTGAAGGAACGAGCAGTACTACGAGGCCATCCTGTCCATCTGGAATCAGCTGTACATCAACGTGAAGAGTCTCATCGCCTGGCAGTACTGTCTCATTGACATCAGACGCATCAGCTCCCTCGACGTGACGCTTGTAAGTCTCTGGAACCACTCTCTGTTTTCTCACGGGACAATTCTGCTTCACACGACACTCTAGTCTCACCTCTGTGAGACGTAGAAGTAAAAAAACGGCTCCAGTGCAAGATTCAAAACCAAATAAAACCAAATCCAGACAACACCATGACGGTCTGTGGAAACCTCCAGGCTTAAGCTCAAGCTGTTTCACAAAAACAGACCTTTTTATTATATCGTTTTAATTGAAGTGGTTTTCTTATGATTCTCTTATGTTCTAACTTCTGACATCTTAATGTGTGTCCATCTCCAGATGTCCAAGATGCGTCCTGACGAGTATCGCCAAATCATCAAGAGTCTGGAGACTAAGTACGAGGAGTTCAAGCGAAGCTGCAAGGGCTCGCAGATGTTTGCCGAAGAGGACAGGAAGGAAATGGAGAACCACTTCAGCGGAGCCCAGAGCCGCTACGACCAGCTGGTGGTGCAGCTGCCTACTTACGGTCAGTATCACAACATGTGTACTACACACAAATCAAATGCTTTTAAATGTGAGGTTCAGCAACTGGTGGAGCTGCTGCAGAAGATTGGAACTGCCCAATTCTGCGAAAATCCTTAAATATGAAAGATTTTTTATTTGGACCTGCACCAAATCGCACACGCACAAATATCAGTCCCCTGAACATGTCAGATTTATCTGATCTGGATTCACACCAACATTTCATGAGCTCCTCTCTGACCCATATCACAACCAAGTCCTGTGGAAATCTGATAAATATCTTTATTCATACTGCACCTTTAAAAACGTGCTCTTAAACACACACGTTTCTGACATCAGACAATCTTTGTCACTTTTCAAAACCAATAATCCACACAAGGTCTCATCTTTCAGTCTCTGCACGACCACTTTTGTCACTTTGAATATTCAGGTGCGAAACCAGTTCTGTAGTTGTACTATAATGTCTTTATTTGGCTCGCCTTGGAGTGAGGCCATCTGGAACAGCTGAAAACACTTTTGTATTTCAGCCTTATCGCTTCTTTAGCTGTTTTCCTCCAACATTTCCTGAAACGTATCTTGTGTCTACCTCAGTTGTTCGTCAGGGACAAGCATCCGCGCAGCAAGCATCCGCGCAGCAAGCAGCCGCGCAACAAGCAGCCGCGCAACAAGCAGCCGAGTACGAGCGACAACAGCAGCTGCTTCTACTACAGCAGCAGGAACAAGCTGCGGCCGAAGCGGAGGATCGGAGGCTGGAGGAAGAGTCCAGGAGGTTAGAAGAAGAACGACGGAGAGCGGAGCTGAAGAAACAGTCTGAGAGAAAAGCGGAAGCGAAGAAAGAACACGTGATCAAGAAGGATGTAGTGAAAGTGACCAGGTCGGAGGCGGGGAAGAGGAAGGTGGGGTCGTCCTCCTCATCCTCCTCATCCTCCTCATCCTCCCGCAGCTTATCAGAGCTGCATACGCTCAGACTGAGGCTGGAGGCCGCTGAGGGATCGCTGAGTCGCCACGTTCACATCTGCCTCGGAGACGATGGGGAGCACGACTGTGGCCTCAGGATCTCACAGTTGGAGGTAGATGCACAAACTCAGAAATGCAAGACAACCTTGGAGCATTAAAACACGTCTTACACCAAACGTTCCTCATATTCGTCGCAGTAACTGTATTTGTGTGTTTTTCTTTTAGGGGGTGCAACGCGACATAGACTCGATGCTTGAGGAGTATTTACGTCTGAAGGAGCACATCCTGAAAGAGCTGGAGGGCATGAGTGATTCCGATAAAGCCCAGTTCCTCCGCAGCGAGATAAGCATCTTCAACCAGAGACTGGGGAGCCTGGAGAGCAGCTCTTCATCCTATCTACAGAGGTACTGGACAGAAACAACCTCATACTGGGTTCAGGAAGTCTCAGATAAATCAGATCAAGAACAAGGGCTGAGTCTAAATTACATTCTTCGAACATTAGAACTCCTTCACAAAAGATTCCTTCACATTCACGTCAGAACATTTGCAAACTGAAACACACACACACACACACACACACACACACACACACACACACACACACACACACACACACACACACACACACACACACACACACTGACGATCGGACATTTCCATGTAAGGTTGAATGATTTCCTCTGGTTTAAAGGTTGTAGCAGCAGGGTCGTAATATCTCACATTTCATTGCAATATATTAGAGAAACAGTTTGAGTTTTTGTAAAAGTCCGATATTTCGTCTGTTTGGAAATTTGGAACAGGTTTCAAACTGATTTAAGAGATCAGTGGCGAGCCTGGTTTACAGTGGAGTTGAATATGTAGAGTGTGGTATCATCAGAATAAAAATACACACAACAGTGCTGGGAAATATTTCTGTGTTTCTAAAAGCAGGGGACCCAGTCGTAATCCTTGTGGAACACCTTTAATATTTCAGTTGCTGCGCTGGAAGCCTTAAGTGGAAAGATATGAGTTCAACCAGCTGTAAACGGACAGATTGATCGAAAGCTACATATCTGACAAAGTGTAACCAACAGTATTGGAAGCAGACCAATGTTGGCGAGTGAAAAATATTTATTGTTTATTAAATTACCACCTCATTTATCTCCTCATCTTCATCAGGCTGCGGGCTCTAAGGGACATGCTGGAGAGTGTGGCACGAGCTGAGGACATAGTGAAAGTTCATGAAGCGCGACTGACGGAGAAAGAGACCACTTCTCTGACGCAGAGCGAAGTGGAGGATTACTCATCGACCCTGAAGGTATGTTACAAATGTTATGACAAAAAAGAATGTTCATTAATCTGCAAAAAGATATTTAAAAATGCAAAGAATCACTTGTGAAAGCTGTTGTAGTCATTTCTGCTTCACGCTCGCCCAGCTGCAGCAGGAACAGAAGACCGGAGCGTATCTGATTCAATTAGAGAAGCTGCCTCGGAGCTCTGTCCTGTTCTTGTGTTTAGCGTCAGCGTCTCGTTCCTTTGCTGACGAGTCTCCTGTGCTGTTAATGTGCAGAGTATTAAAGCCGAGTTGGATCAGAAGCAGGATGTTCTGACCTCCATGGAGGCGGAGCTATCCAAGGCGAGCCACTGGAACGGACAGGTGGGCGGCCCCCTCCAGAGGTGCGACCTGATGCTGTCTAAATACTCCGAGCAAGTGGGACTGCTGTCCGACCGCTGGAGACGAATCCAGGGACAGCTCGACACCAGGTATCACAATCTTTTAGAATGAAGAAGTGTTGTGTGTGTTTCCCAGTAAGTGACTGAAACAGCGACCTGGAGCCCTGCACTGACTTCCTGTCAGGCTGGTGAACAAGGGTCAGGGGTCAGGCAGTGTTTCATACTAATGTCTAATTTGTCCTGAGTTATTTACTGTGAGACTTTTATCACACATCTGGGACCAGTTCTCCCTGGAAACTCTGCAAAGTAGCTTTCTACTTATTATTATTGTCTTAGATTCAATGATTAATTTATGAATTAAAAAACACAATAGATTGATTAACCTGTGATGCAGATAATCATTTGTTTCAGTCTTTTTTTCTCTATATTTCCCAAATTAAAATGGTTATGGAAGTTTCCCTTGGGAAGTAATGATGAATTTATTCTCTTTTTAACTCAGACTCCAGGATCTGCATCTGTATCTGCCTCAGCTGCAGCACTACAAGGAAAGCAGCTCCTCCTTCAGTGACTGGATCGATGTCACTCGGAAGAAGCAGGAGGCCCTGCAGGCCACCAAGATCGAAAGCGTCGAAACACTGAAAGAGCACATCGACAACCAGAAGGTTTCTGCTCAGTCCTTCATCACCACTGATTAACTGGCTGGTTTATGGTCTAAAGTCATGTTTAACTCTTTGTATTGTTGCTTTTCAAGGGGCTGAACTCAGAAATCAGAGCCCGGAGGGAGACATTAGACAGCGTGCTGAAGGACAACGAGGCCTGTGTGAACTCTGTCAAGGTAAAGAAGCTTAGAAAAATTATAAATTATTATGATTTAATTTAAATTTGTGCTTTTAAAACACCAGAGATATTGTGTTTTGGGGTTTTCCGTCTCTCTCTGTACGTCTGTAAGTTCTTCTAATTGACTGGTCATAACTCAAGAGCTCTTCAAATTCTAACTAAATATCTTTTATTAAAATCTTCATTAACATTTAAATGAATATATTTTGTAAATCTGGACGGACGTGGATTCAAGCTGCATTTCAATTGGTCGGCGGAGGCCTACGACCACTCGAGGCGTTGATCCTACTGTGACTCTGTTTCTCTCCAGGACTATGAAGCATATCTCGCCTCTTACACATCTGGTTTGGAGACTTTGCTCAACATCCCGATCAAGAGGACGATGCTGAGGTCCCCATCGATGGATCTCAATCAGGAGGTAACTTCTCCCACATTATGTGACCCACCAGGTTTATGTACAGTATATATACTTATATATTTGATCTGTGTTCCAGGCCACGCAGCTGCAGACCCGTTACATGGAGCTGTTTACGCTGTCTGGTGACTACTCCAGGTTCCTGGGAGAGTTGCTCAAAAACAAGGAGGAGCTCAAGGTACTGTTCTTTGAATATTTGTGCTTGATTTATATCTTTAAATACAGTTTTTGTTTGTATTTTATCTTCTTCTTTATGTTAATTTAATATAAGTCAAGTTATATTTTAAATAAAGTTAATACACACTAAATAGTTTTGTTGACAATTTAGAAGATAAATCTTTTAAATAATTCTAAAGCCATACTAATAACCATTCTTATTGATGGGAAATTCAGCACACTTCATTGTTTTATGTTTTAGTCCATAAACCTGGATTTGGTTCAGTTCACATCTTCCCTGTTTCCAGAACCAAACAGCAGACTGGCCCAGTAAGAAAGTAGCTGGTGAACATTTGTGAAAGAGCCAGATGTCTTTCCTTTGACGTTGGAGACCAAAGAAGAGATAAACGTTGACTGAAAACTGGACTTGACTCCAGCTGAATGTATCTTTGATCCAGATCTGGTCCATGTATTCATCTTTGTTTTGTCTTGCTTCCAGATCCGTGACACCAGGATCGACGTGTTAGAGGAAAAGCTCCGCCTGCTGAACGACGATATCCTAGACGGCAACTCCAAGAACAAATCCCTGGAAGACAGTGTCGCCCGCTACCAGCTGGATCTGTCCAATTCCCAGAACCAGCTGCTGTCGATGGAGGAGGTGAAGCGAAACACGGCCATGCAGTGCAACGCCACCAAGGACAGCCTGGATAGCACTCAGGGCCAGTTGGCAGACCTCAACGATCAGGTGTCACGACTCAACTACTTGCTCGAGGAAGAAAAGAGAAAGAGGAAGCTGGCAGAGGAGCGCTACACCCAGCAGCAGGAGGAGTTTGACTTGGTGCTGAGGAAGAGGCAGAAGGAGCTGGAGACGATCAGCTGGTCCAAGGTGGATGTGGAGAAGAGCGTGGTCACTAAGGATCACGAGATTGAGCAGCTGAGGAGGCAGCTGGCTGATGAAGCAGCGAGGATTAAGGAGCTACAGAAGGAGATATCAAAGGTAAGGAGCCAATGCAGTGCCGAGGTCAATAACTTAAAGCTGAGCTACGAATCCCACATCCAAGTAAGTCGCACAGACATTCAGAGACTGTCGGCGCAGAGGGAGGAGGACACGACTGAGCTCCAGCTGCAGTACAACAGGATGGAGGCAGACAGGAGGAATCTGGAGGAGGAGCTCAGGAGGATCAGAATGTCCATCAGCCAGGCCGAGGAACAGAAAAACAGGGCTGAGGAGGAAGCTCGCAGTCAGCGAGTTGTCATCACAGAGGAAGGGCGGAGGAGGAGAGAGCTGGAAAGTCAGGTGGAGGCGCTGATGATGCAGATAAACCAGGAGAACAGCCAGTACAGAGAGGAGCTGGCTGAGGTGATGAACGCCCTGCAGGAGAAGAGCGAGCAGCTGGACTACGTCACTCATAGTCTGGAGGAGGAGACCCGCAGGAGGAAAACCACCGAGGAAGGGCAGGGTGTGCTTGAAGAGAGTCTTGCCCAGATGCAGGGGAAGCTGACGAGCTCATCCGTAGCTGTGACGCAGCTGAGGGAGTGCGAGGTGGAGCTTGAGACGATACGTTTGGAGCTGGAGAAGGAGAGAAGGGAGCGAAGCAGAGTTGAACAAAACATGAGCAGGTTACAGGGACGCATCAAGGACCTTCAGACCGTGAGAGACGGACTGGAGAGCCAGGTGGAGAATCTGAGGACGGCTAACCAAGAAGAAGTGGCGACAAGAATGCAGGTTGAAACAGAGCTGGAAAAGACCACACTGGCATTGACAGAGTACACAAGCACCATCACTGCTCTGCGCCAGAGCCAAGAACAAGCCAGCACATCCGGAAAAAGAGGGGAAGAGGAGCGACTTAGGTTGCAGGAAGAGATGGAGAGAAGCCTGAGGCAAAGCAAGACCTCTGCAGAGCATGTGACCAAGCTGAGCGCTGAGCTGAAGGCTCTGCAGCAGCAGCTACTCCAGGAGCAGGCCCGAGTCAAAGAGGCAAACCTTAGGAACGAAGGTCTTTACAGAACCATAGAGGAGAAGAGTAAAGCGCTGAATGAGAACTCTGCTGAGCTTCTGAGACGAAAAGAATCGACAGAAACCCAGACCAAAGAGAGGCTGAGGCTGGAGGAGGAGCTGCGAGGGGCAAGACACGATAAAGAGGAAGTCTTGAAATCCAAAAAGGGAAGTGACAATGAGCTCTCCTCTCAGATAACTGCCCTGGACCTACAGCTGAAGGCCAGCGAGCGCAGCAACATAGAATACCGTAACCTGGTCTCAGAGCTCTCCTCTGAGAGCGAGAAACTCAAGCTGGAGGCTGAGAGAATACAAAAGCAGGTCACTGAGGTACATGGACGTTCGGCACTTAGTCCTCGTCTTTCCAAATCAGAGTGGAACAGTCAAGTAGCTCTCGCTGTCTGTAGCCAAAATTTTGCATGCATGGTAGAACACCTGTAGATCCACGGGAGATGCCTCCCGTCTGGTATCTCTGATTCAAACACATAAGTCTGAATGTGTTTGAATGAACTTGCATGTCAATCACTTGCATGCAGACATCATCTGTGCCTCTCTGCCTGCTGAGCTCCTCAAACCGCGGAGTCTGCATGCTTTTTTGCCATTTCTTCCTTCTCCAGATTGACCAACCTCATCAGGGGAATCACTGCCGCCAGTCCTCTGGTCTTATACAGTTTTGATTTGACTGGTCTTACTGGAAACATTTTGCAAATTTGTGAAAACAGCACAAGTGTACATTTAAAAACATCCAAAATTATTTCTTATTATTACTTTATTATTATTACGTCTATTGTCTTTATTTGTGCTGCTTTTCAAATTTACAGAATGTCCACAATAACTATTTAAATCTGAAGTCGTAGTTAAAATATTGAATTTGTTTGTTGCTGTAGCTGCTTTAAATATTGTAGTGTCAATATAGTGTTTGGATCTGCAGGATTGGGAAGGTTGATTTCACAGATTAATATATTTAATATATATATTGTATTTTTTTCCACCTGAATTAGTATCTTGAAAAAAAATATTGCTGTAATACTATTGACAATGTTCTTTACTTCCCAGTCTTGACAGGTTTTGTTTTCATGTTTTTCTTGATAGTGAGCAGTTTGCATGTAACACTGTCCCATCTTGGGGTTTGTCTGTTTTTTCAGGTTTTAAATGAACACAAATGAAAAATCAGTTACAGTCATAACAGGAAATTCAATCAGGCAATGTTCTATTTGTTCTTTATTTGAGACAAACCACAATGTTGGACATATTTCAGTATTATGCTGCTAGAAAACATACAAGTATGTGTGCTGGCCTCATTTATCCGCCTCCCGCATCATTGATTATAGGACTGTGTGCTGTTTTGTAAAATGCAAAACAAAGTTACACTTCTTGAAGTGTTTCTGAGTTGAGTAACCTTGTGTCTCACTGTTTTTCCTCTGCTTTATTCCCCTCTGCAGACAGCCGCCTTGATGCAGTCCACTCAGTCAAAGTACAGTGAGATTGTAAATGAGAGAGATGATCTGCTGCTGAAATTCCAATTGTCCGACAAGGACAAAGATCGCTCCCGAACGCTGGAGGATGAACTCAGTCGCATCAAACTGTCCCTAGATTCTGAGCATCGTAATAAACAACATCTACAGGATGAGAACGAGAGGGTTAAGAAGGATTTAAGTTACTGGAAGGAGCAGTATGATAGCAAGCATAGCCTGATTAGGCAATATGACACAGACAAGGACCGTATGGAGAGGGAAAGGAACTCTCAGAAAAGTGAGATCGAGAGGCTGATGCGAGAACTCAGGGATCTTGAAGATGCGTATAAAGGTAAACTGTCAGCCATGCAGAAAGAACTGCGAGATGGGGCCATCGTCAGAGAAACCATGGTGACTGAACTGAAAAAAGCCCCCCCAACCTTGGATGCTTCCAATGTGGTTTTTGATGGAGTCCGCAAGACAGTCACAGCAAGTCAGCTTCTCGACTGTGGTGTATTAGACAAACCAACATTTAACCAGCTGGTGAAGGGACATAAGACCGTCCCCGAAGTGTCCGCCGACAAGAAAGTCAGTCTAAAAGGAACAGGGCCAATTGCTGGAGTAGTTGTTGAAGGTCCAAAGGGTCCAGACTCCGTGGGTGGACTCCTCTACAAAATGACTTTCACAGAGGCCAAGGCAGAGAATCTCCTGCCACCAGATAGTGTTGACCTGCTTCTGGATGCTCAGGCTGCCACAGGCCACATCATTGACCCAAGAACAAATCAGAAGCTGACAGTTGATGAGGCATGCGATCAAGGCGTAGTTGATGAAGAGGACAGACATAGGTTGTTAGCAGCAGAAGCTGCAGCTGTAGGGTATAGCAGTCCTGGCACAAGCAAACCCCTTTCTGCATTTCAGGCCATGAAGAAAGGACTGATTGACAAGAACACATCACTACGTCTGCTGCAAGCCCAGGAGTCTGTGGGAGGCATTCTAGATCCCATACTTAGTGTGTTCCTTCCCAAAGACACAGCCATTGAGCGTGATTTAATTGATGATGACATATATCGTGCATTGAATAAGAGGCCTGCTCTCTACCTGGACCCAGACAGTGAGGAGGGTGCAACTTATATGGCCATGAAGAAGAGATGTAAGGTAGAACTGCACACTGGCCTCCTGCTCCTTCCTGTCTCAGATAAGGCAGACCTCTCCCGACTTGTCTTCGATGGTGTTCGGAAACCTGTCACAGCCGCACAGCTGCTTGATTGTGGTGTACTAGACAAGCCAACGTTTAAAGATCTCGAAAAGGGCAAGAAAACTGTCCCAGATGTGTCTGCAGACAAAAATGTCAGTCTGAAGGGGACTGGACCCATTGCTGGGGTTGTAGTTGGGAACCAAGGCAAGATGTCATTATCAGAAGCTAAGAAACAAATGCTTCTGCCTACCGATTGTGCAGATTTACTCCTGGAGGCCCAGGCTGCCACAGGCCACATCATTGACCCTATGAACAACCAGAAGTTGACAGTCGAGGAGGCATGCACCAGAGGGGTGGTGGATATTAAGGATCGAGACAAATTATTGGCAGCAGAAGCCGCTGCTGTGGGATACAAGGATTCCAGCGGGGCCAAGCCTGTCTCTGTGTTTGAGGCCATGAAGAAGGGACTAATTGATAGCAATACTGGGCTACGCCTCCTGCAGGCCCAGGAGTCAGTGGGAGGAATCCTAGATCCCAATTTCAGTGTGTTTCTACCTAAAGACACAGCTATCAAGCGCAAGCTTTTAGATGAAAACCTTCGTAAAGCTCTAAACAAGAATCCTGCTTGTTACCTTGATCCAGAAACTGAGCAGGATGTCAGCTATGGGGCATTGAAGAAAAGATGTAAGACAGAACCACACACAGGTCTGCTGCTTTTGCCAATCACTGAGAAACTAGATCCTTCGAAACTCATCTTTGAAGGTGTACGTAAGCCAGTCTCAGCCCAGCAGTTGCTTGATTGTGGAGTCCTGGACAAACCAACATTCAACAAGCTAATAAAGGGGGAGATAACGGTCCCAGAGGTGTCTAAGGATAAAAAGGTCTCCCTAAAAGGAATAGGATCAATTGCTGGTGTGGCAGCAGGACCTTTAGGGAAAATGTCTTTATCCGAGGCCAAGAAACAGATGCTCATGCCTGCAGATAGTGCAGATATGCTACTGGATGCTCAGGCTGCCACAGGCCACATCATTGACCCCACAACCAATCAGAAGCTCACAGTGGAGGAAGCATGTGCCAAGGGAGTGGTGGACAACAGGGATCGAGACAGACTGTTGGCAGCAGAAGCTGCTGCTGTGGGCTACCGGGATCCGAGCACAGCTAAGCCTCTCTCAGTGTCTGATGCCGTGAAGATGGGATTAATTGACAAAAAGACTGGGCTACGACTCCTTCAGGCCCAGGAGTCTGCAGGGGGAATTCTAGATCCCAACCTCAGTGTGTTCCTCCCTAAAGAAACAGCTATTAAGCGCAAACTTTTGGATGAAGATCTCTGTTACGAGCTAAACCAGAGTCCTAAGTATTATATTGATCCTGACACTGAGCTTGATGCCAGCTATCAGGAATTAAAGAAAAAATCCAAAACAGAGTCTCACACAGGGCTGGTTCTTCTGCCAATCACTGAGCGGAAGGACCCTTCCCGACTGATGTTTGAAGGGGTCCGCAAGCCAGTCTCAGCCCAGCAGTTGTTTGAATGTGGAGTCCTGGACAAACCAACATTCAACAAGCTAATAAAGGGGGAGATAACGGTCCCAGAGGTGTCTAGGGATAAAAAGGTCTTCCTAAAAGGAACAGGATCAATTGCTGGTGTGGCAGCAGGACCTTTAGGGAAAATGTCTTTATCAGAGGCCAAGAAACAGATGCTCATGCCCGCAGATAGTGCAGATATGCTACTGGATGCTCAGGCTGCCACAGGCCACATCATTGACCCCACAACCAATCAGAAGCTCACAGTGGAGGAAGCATGTGCCAAGGGAGTGGTGGACAACAGGGATCGAGACAGACTGTTGGCAGCAGAAGCTGCTGCTGTGGGCTACCGGGATCCGAGCACAGCTAAGCCTCTCTCAGTGTCTGATGCAGTGAAGAAGGGACTAATTGACAAAAAGACTGGGCTACGACTCCTTCAGGCCCAGGAGTCTGCAGGGGGAATTCTAGATCCCAACCTCAGTGTGTTCCTCCCTAAAGAAACAGCTATTAAGCGCAAACTTTTGGATGAAGATCTCTGTTACGAGCTAAACCAGAGTCCTAAGTATTATATCGATCCTGACACTGAGCTTGATGCCAACTATCAGGCATTAAAGAAAAAATCCAAAACAGAGTCTCACACAGGGCTGGTTCTTCTGCCAATCACTGAGCGGAGGGACCCTTCCCGACTGATGTTTGAAGGGGTCCGCAAGCCAGTCTCAGCCCAGCAGTTGTTTGAATGTGGAGTCCTGGACAAACCAACTTTTAACCAGCTAGTGAAAGGGGAGAAAACTGTCCCAGAGGTGTCTGTGGAAAAGGTGGTCTACCTGAAGGGGACTGGACCAATTGCTGGAGTGACCGCAGGGGGTCAAGGAAAAATGTCATTGTCAGAGGCGAAAAGACAAAAGATTCTGCCTGATGAATGTGCAGATTTGCTGTTGGAAGCTCAGGCCGCCACAGGCCACATCCTTGACCCTAAAACTGATCACAAGCTGACAGTAGAGGATGCTTGTGCTAAAGGAGTGATAGACATGAGAGATCGAGACAGATTATTGGCAGCAGAGGCGGCTGCTGTGGGATACAAGGATCCGAGCTCTGCCAAGCCTCTTTCAGTGTTTGAGGCCGTGAAGAAGGGACTAATTGACAAGAAGACTGGAGTACGACTCCTTCAGGCCCAGGAGTCAGTTGGAGGAATTCTAGATCCCAATCTAAGTGTGTTCCTGCCGAAAGACACAGCTATCAAGCGCAACCTTTTGGATCAAAATCTCAGTCAAGTTCTAAAACAGAGTCCTGCTTGTTACCTTGACCCAGAAACTGGGAATGATGTCAGCTATGGGACTCTGAAGGAAAGATGCAAGACAGAGCCTCGCACAGGCCTACAACTCTTGCCAGTCACTGAAACTTGTGACCCCTCTAAATTACTCTTTGATGGCGTCCGTAAGACAGTCACAGCACAGCAGTTGCTTGAATGTGGCGTGCTGGATAAAAAGACATTCCAACAACTAATAAAAGGGGAGAAAACTGTCCCAGAGGTGTCTGTTGATAAGAAAGTCTTTCTGAAGGGGACCGGGTCGATTGCTGGTGTTGCAGCTGGACCTTTAGGGAAAATGTCCTTTACAGAGGCAAAGAAAAAGAATATTATGCCCTCTAACATTGCTGACATGCTACTTGTTGCCCAGGCAGCTACAGGCCACATCCTTGACCCAAGAACTAATCAGAAACTGTCAGTAAAAGAAGCGTGTGCCAGAGGAGTACTGGATAAAGAGGATGAATCAAAGCTGTTTGCAGCTGAGGCTGCCGCCATAGGTTACAAGGATCCAAACAGTACCAAGCTCCTATCAGCAGGCCAGGCCATGAGGATGGGATTGATTGACAAGGACACAGCTCTACGTATACTTCAGGCTCAACAGTCTGTAGGGGGTATTTTGGACCCTACCGTCAGTATATTCCTACCCAAAGACATTGCTATGAAACGGGATCTCATAGATGAAGACTTATACCGGGCCCTGAATCAATCTCCTGAGTGCTATCTGGATCCAGAAACCCAACAAGCAACTACCTATGTATCTCTGAAGAAAAAATGTAAAGCTGATCCAAGCTCAGGTCTTTTGATGCTCCCTGAATCTTTGAAACCATTAACTGTGCATGGGCTCAGGGGCGAGGTGTCAGTCATGGATCTGGTAGATGCAGATCTGCTGAAACAGTGTGATGTGGACCAACTAAACAAGGGAAAATTGACAAGCCAGGACATCGAAGACCGCCTGCGCATCTACCTGAGGGGCTCCAACTGCATAGCAGGAATTTATGATGAGGCCAGTGATAAAGTGATTCCCTTTTATCAGGCCATGAAAGATGGACTGTTGCGACGTGGGACCACTCTGGAGCTGCTTGAGGCCCAGGCTGCCTCAGGTTTCGTCATTGATCCAATCAACAACCTGTATTTGACTGTTAATGAAGCCTATGATAAAAAACTCTTTGGGCCAGAGTTCAAGGAGAAGCTGCTGTCAGCAGAGAGAGCTGTGACTGGTTACAAAATGCCTGGTACAGAAGATATCCTCTCCCTCCTTCAGGCCATAGAGAAAGGTATAATGGAGAGAGGTCACGGCATCCGTCTACTAGAGGCCCAGATCGCCAGTGGTGGTATCATTGATCCTGCACACGGTCATCGTATTGACGTGGATGTGGCCTATAAGAAAGGTTACTTTGATGAAAAAATGAACAAGATCCTGACTGATGAGGATGATGACACCAAGGGTTTCTTTGACCCTAACACAGAGGAGAACCTCACCTATCTGAGTCTTAAGAAACGCTGTATCACAGATAAGAAGACTGGCCTCAGCCTCCTGCCTATCGTGGACAAGAGGACGTCGAGTCTGAAGAACACTCTGAGAAAGAGGAGAGTGGTAATTGTGGATCCAGAAACTAATAAAGAAATGACCATACGTGAAGCTTACGACAAGGGGTATATTGACTATGAGACCTTCCAAGAGCTCTCCGAGCAGGAGTGTGAGTGGGAGGAGGTCACCATCACTGCTCCAGATGGTTCTGTGCGCCTTGTCCTCAATGACAGGAAGACTGGAAGACAATATGACATCACTGAGCTGATTGAAAAGCGAGTGATTGACCAGTCAGTTCTAGATCGGTACCGCTCACACAGCATCACGCTCACAGAATTTGCAGACATCCTCTTAGAAAAGACCAAACAAGGATCGTCAGCCTCAGCTACATCTTCATCATTCACTTCAAGAGGATCAGCAGCTTCAGGTTCAACGTCAGTGACATCATCATCAGCTTCAAGAACAATAACATCAGGTTCACCGTCAATGACATCATCATCAGCTTCAAGAACAGCAGCATCGGGTTCACAGTCAATGACATCATCTTCAGCTTTAAGAACAGCAGGATCAGGTTCATCGTCAGTGAAATCCTCATCAACTTCAAGAACAATAACATCAGGTTCACCGTCAATGACATCATCATCAGCTTCAAAAACAGCAGCATCGGGTTCACAGTCAATGACATCATCTTCAGCTTTAAGAACAGCAGGATCAGGTTCATCGTCAATGACATCATCATCAGCTTCAAGAACAGAAGCATCAGGTCCATTGTCTGTGACGTCATCCTCATCATCGGTGGGGATGAGACCCTCATCACCTACTCTAGCCAAGATGACCACAACAAGAACCACAACTGTCACTGAGCGAAGCTGCAGCAGTGCTGATCTGGAATCACCTGACTCCTCCAAGCATTTATCCAGCGTGTCCATCACTCTGGCCTCTCCTGTTGAGGCAGTGGGTGAACAGGAACCCGTGGGTGCCATCTTTGACACAGACACACTGGAGAAGATAACCATCGTGGAGGCTGTAAATCGCGGCCTGCTGGATTCGATCACTGCCCAGAGACTGCTGGAAGCTCAAGCCTGCACTGGAGGAGTCGTGAATCCCACAAATGGCCGTAGGCTTAGCATCCAAGAGGCCTCCCGCATGGGCATAATAGATGACAAAATGGCAACTAGGCTAAAGGCTGCACAGAAAGCCTATATTGGCTATGATGATGTAAAAATCAAGAGGAAGATGTCTGCTGCCGAGGCCATGAAGGAGAGTTGGCTACCATATGAGGCAGGACAGAGGTTCCTGGAGTACCAGTTTGTAACAGGGGGGCTTTATGACCCAGAAGAGGACTGCAGAAGATCCTTGGAAGAAGCTTTGAAAATGGGCTGGCTGGATGGGAGATCAGCCCAGAAGCTCCAGGACATCAGACACCACACAAAGAATCTGACCTGCCCCAAGAGCAAACTGAAGATCTCTTACATAGAGGCTCTGGATAACTGCATGGTGGAGGATAGCACTGGCGTGAAGATGCTCCAGGCATCATCTGTGTCTTCAAGAGGGATCAGCAGTCCATACAACTCCTCTAATCCAGGGTCCACCACCGGCTCCAGGAGCGGCTCCCGCAGGGGCAGCGTGGACCTGGGCTCCTCCACCTCCTCACTGACGACTACCTACAGTCACACAAGCTACTCCAACTTCTAAATCCAGAAAGGAAAAGATCCTGTACATGCATGCTCTCTTTTTACAAATTAGTATTTTTAATGTGGGAAAAAACAACTGGGTTACAGAGAGAATTGTGTGTTGTACTTTTTGCATAGTTTTAGATGTTAGATTGGTGTTGCTAAGCTTTTAAAGATGATAGTTCCAACGATCACGTGAATGAACTAAATTCTGAAAACGGACTAAAGTATTAATACAAGTCATCTTAAGGTAATTGGATTTGAAATTAATGTTATGTTATTATAAATGTTGGTGCCCCAAAAATAGGCTTAGAAAGAATGGCCAAACTCTTGCATACACATATTTCAAATATATTTTCATAGAATATAACTGCTTTTTAAGCCTCGCATTGGTAACATACATTAAGGGTGGTAACATGTTTACATGTGTTTGATATTAAAATATCCTGTTTTGTGTGAGGAGGGATTCACGGTCGGGTTTTCATATATTTGCTTAACTACTACATTTTTTTTTATTGAATCAGTTATTGGTCTCCTGCGATTTAGAGCTTCCAGTTTTGTAACTATCTCTCAGTATCTTACAATAAAATTTAACCTTATAGATTCTCGTGGATTCTGTTTTTGTTCATGGTCAGTTTCATGCAGAGTTCAAATATAATATTCCTCAGATTAAGTAGCTACTGTAAGAGCCCACAGCTTTAAGCACATCTTAATTCTCTGTAATCATATAGAAGAATACTGTTGGATAAATATGTTTTCATCTTTGAATTGCACCTTCGAGGATATTTAACATTCAACATCATGTTTTGTTCACTAGTTTTTAAGTTTCTTTTGAGAATTGACTTTAGAAATGTTATATGTTTGCCTTTTACTTTTCCTCAGACCAAATCTGATATTGACAGTGTAACCATAAAAAGAGACTTGCAGACAAATGCAGAAAAAGAATATATATGTATGTACTTTAGTTATTTTAAAGTGTTATCTGAAAGGTTTCATGTGTGTTAATTGGACCTGTAGTGTAGCACTAAGATAACAGCCACTCTTTCTGGGTGTGAATAGAGAAAACTAACCACAACCAATTTAATATATAATATAACAAGAGAAAATATACATTGAAAACAAACAAGACCAAGACTTGCTAAGAACAAGTGTGATCATGTGCTTCTACTTGTATGCGAGCAAAACAACAGTATACGTTTATTATTATAATCAGCTGAGCAGCATCCTCAACAAAATACACCAACTATCCCACAAAAACTCCAAAGGCTATAAAGATGTGTGGATATCGATAACAA
>NC_047154.1:25962088-25994588 GCF_009819705.1 Hippoglossus hippoglossus
CGTAATCATCAAATCAAATTGGGTCGTTGTAAGGATTTACAATGGGAAATATACAACTGTAAAATACAATCAAAAATATAATACAATATGAATATGAATAAAAGTAGAAAGAAGTAAAGTTCTTCATTAAAATGTTCTTACTTTGTGAAAACGCCTCCTGACCAGTGTCCCCCCCCCTCAGGCATCCTGCCCCCACACAGTGACTCCCACTCTCTGGTGGGAGGCTACAGGAAGGAGCAGTACCAGGACATCCTGGAGGCCCTGGAGGTCATGAGGTACATCAACTCCTCCACCCCCTTCACCCACGTCTACCTGCGCATGTTCCAGCTGGAGAGCCAGGTGCTCCAGCGCTCCTCCGAGACCACACCCCCGGTACGAACATACTCATCTCATTGGTCTGTACGAGCCGCTGATTGACCATTGGTCCCTTCATTCTCTGATGCTGCGGCGTCGTGTCTGACGTTGTGTTGTTTTTTATCTTCTTTCCAGGATGAAGAGAACGAGGACTTCCTCTCCATCAGCAGAGCCATGGAGGAGATCGTAGACGATCCCGTCGACTGCTACTGGCTCATCAAGTGTTTCATCAACCAGTTCCACACAAAGTTCGGAGACTCGATACCTCATCTCGTAAGAACTCCAGATGTTATCCGTGAACAAAACTTGGAAATTATGATTACGAGAGAAAAATTATTCTGACCACAAGGTCATTTTCAGAATCACATCTTGTGACCTTCATCAGGGAATAGAATATCTAAAAATATATTTCCAGTAAATGTTGCTGCTTCCCACAAAGATTTAATTGTTTAGCAGCTTCAACCCGGATGTTGACAAGTGGTTTGAGCTTCACAACACTAGTGTCAGTGTTTACTGAAGGAAACATGAATCCAAGGTCTTGTTCTGGCAAGTCGAGTTTTCAGGAAGTCTAAATTTATACAGATAAATTATATTTATAATCAGACGGATACGAAGCGTATGACGAAGTCCGGTGTAAATCTAGTTTGTACAATACCTGAATTGATGCGACAAAACTCTCATGACTCAGGAGTTTGGATCACATTGTTTTTCTCACGCGCGTCATCATGAATGAAGACTTTGTTGTTTCCCTCTGTTGCGTCTGGTCTGTTGTGGTGCAGCCGAAAAGCCTGGAGCATTATCTGAGTCAGGAGGATCCGCGGCTGCTGAGCCACCTGAAGAACACCGGAGCCCTGGCTCAGCTGCCGTACGGACTCTGGTTCAGACGCTGCTTCGCCGGGTGCCTGCCGGAATCCAGCCTGCAGAGGTCAGACAATCCTCTCGTCCACGAGCTTTAAAGTGTGTAAGATTCATTAGGATCCAACAGAATTAGATAATATTCATAGTTATGTTTACATTATGTTTACAATCATCTAAAACTCTTATATCTCTGTGTATCTCCATCTGTAATCGTTGTTTCCAGAGCAGAACTTGAAAACCTTCTTAATTAAGTTAATTCAATCAGTTCCAGGTTGGTCTTGTTTGTAGTTTTCTTTCAGTGTGATCATTTACAAACTATACATGAGGCAAACAAAACTCATTTTAAAGTGAATGGAAGTAGCTTTAAATGAATATTAACATAATTAAGACCTACTTACATGTATTTAAGACCTAGTACGTAATACTTTGACATATTTAACACTTTTTAAGGCCTAACATTGAGATTATTAGACCTTTTAAAACCCTGTGGAAACTCTGTTCTTACACCTTCAGCTGAAGTTCCTTAAATTGGTCAAAGTAACCGAACCCTTTCATTTTCCTCAGGGTTTGGGACAAGGTGATCAGCGGCTCCTGTAAGATTCTTGTGTTTGTTGCTCTGGAGATTCTGCTGAGCTACAAGATCATGTTGATGGGCATCAACCGGCCTGAGGGCACAGTCAAGTTCTTGTGCAATGTGAGTAAATAAAACATGTTTTAAGTAGTAACAGTAGGTACATGTACCTCTTGTAAAACCTCTCTCACGTTTTCCTTCCAGATTCCGCAGGAAAACACAGACGCCATCGTGACCAAAGCCATCGACCTGTGGCATAAATACTGCGGCACCCTGGTGCACGCTGTGTAGCCACACGGAGGAGCCAGAGGTGAGATGCTTTCCCAGAATGCAGCAGGACTTCCTCTCAAACTCCACAGACTGTGGCGTTTACTCTCCGTGGGGATTTGTCTCCGCTCGACTGAACTGAAAACTCATCACGGGCTGTTGATGATAAGCCGAGCGACTCTGGAACCACTTTACAGATGCACCAGTCAATTTCCAGCTTTCCCCTAAAGACTATGACGAGAGAGGCTTGGATAAGGAACCCTGACGAGGACGTTGAAGGAGATCACTGACGCATGTTATGTGTGGATGTATAAGTTTGTAAAGAGACAAAGGAAGCATCAACTTATTACCTTTTAATAAGTTTCTTTCTTTAAGAAACTGCATACATCATAGAAGACTCACAATAAATTAATACCCACATGCAGCTTTTCTGCTTTACAAAAAACATCTGAAAAGTCTTGTTTACTTTCTTTATGTACAACATGTCTTATAGTTCTGAGATAGTTTTCTCTCACACACACACACACACACACTTCTCTCAATTACAAGGTCAAAACTGAATTCATGGACCCATTATCGACTGAACGATTAAAAAAACAAAGAGTAAAGTGGCAGGTTTTCATTATTTTGTACCACACAATGAAATACAAGATTAAAAGTTTCCTTGTTGCCACGACGGACACTTTCTTGCTCTGCAACGTTTTAACGCGTCTACAGATAATATTCTGCATCAAATGGAAACGAGTGAATTTGGCAATTTCTAAATCCCTGCAGACTCGATGACGCAGTCGCTCCGGGATGCATTCAAGGTCACGACCCCGGCAGCTCGCCAAGTCGCTTTGGTCTAAATCTGACGTCTGGAGTCTGGAAAGAGTCTCATCGACAGAGGGACTTAGGAGAGGATCTGAAATTATTGCTGAGTTGATTGATGGGAATGAATCAGGAGATTTTAAGTTCTTACTGTTACAGACTTTGAAGAAGTAATTCTGGGACGTTGATAAGGATCTTAGGACGTTTTGGCTCCAGCTGCACAAACAGCACAAGCTGCCGCTAGACTTTTATTCTGTTGGCAAAATGAGAAACGATACGTGAGATGTCATCTGTGGGTTAAACAGGTAAAGATGGAGAGTGAGCACAAGGTGAAAGGCAAGAAAACAATCCCCGTGTTAAAAATAAGTCCCAGCTCCACCTGCGACTGTTCACATCCTGGAAATTGGCACAGATTCAGTTTGACCTCCAGAGGTTTTGTTCAAAAACGAAAGTGCCGCAAAGTAAACGTATCTCCACCTCTTCATCATAAAAAAATTACAGTTAAAAGCCTTTGAATATCAAGAAGTCTGTAAAATCTCCACCGAGAGGAGACGTCAGCCAAAAGTCAACTTCTTCAGAAAGTCTTGTTTTGTCCATTTCCTGCGACGGCTCAAACTCCTGTTGTGTTGAGTCCCGTCAGTTTGACCCTGTGGCTGGAGAAGGTCGCAGTTATCAGCACGAGGGCAGCGAGTAGCAGAGCGAGTTAGAAAAACATGGCTGAGGTCGACTGGGTCGGTTTAAGGTCGGTGAAACCTGCAGGAAGAAAAACAGAGAAAGAAACGGTGTTAAAAATTGTCGAGTGGGTTTTTCACTTTAACTCAGAGTGAAATATCTCAACAAACAACTGATGGATTGGGAAAATATTAATTTCAGCTCACAGGGAAGAACACCAACTTAAAACTAACTCAACTCGTAGGATTAAAAACACAAACACTGGAAAACGCAGAAGATTGATGAGACCTACAATCATTTTAGAAACCACCTTTGAGAAAGGCTTCACTTTAGGGAGCTGTCATGTCGTCCATCTTTATTTATTTACATCTTTCCTCAGGACAAACTTTATTTTATATTCACTTTGTTACTAATGATATTTATCAGACGTGTGATGAGCTCCACAGCCTCTGGGGGCAGTATTGTGTCATGGTCTCACCTGGTCAGATGTCTGCTCGACTCGTGCACCTCCATCTCTGTGCTTTTGAACTCGTTTAACTCTTTTCTTATGGCAGCCTGAAAAACACACATACACATATTTACAAACAGTATAGAGAGTGTGTGTGTGTGTGTGTGTGTGTGTGTGTGTGTGTGTGTAACAGACAACTTCAGATTGTGACCTTATCAGCAGCTGTTAGCCTCGTCCACGGCTTGTCGGCTCTCCGGTCGTAGTCCTGAGCCTCGGCGACCTCCACGTAGTCACTGAAGCGAATGAGGATCTTTGCTTCTCTCAGCTCCTCGACTGTCGGCCTCTGGCTGAGCTGAGGAGGAGGAGGAGGAGGAGGAGGAGGAGGAGAGAGGAAGAGAGGGGGGGTTTAACGTCCAATAATAACTCATCATTAATACATGGACTTGTGGTCTGGATATCACACTCGTCTGTTACTGGAGCTCATGTTTTTCTGATTATTGTGTTTTCAAGACAAACAAAAAGGGAGAAATTGATCAAAAATGCAGCAACGTGTCTTTTCACTATAACAAAATTCAGTTTTCAGTCTTATGGCCTCATTTCCAACCAAATACTATTCACGTTTAGATTTGTTAATATCTTCAGAGAAAAAAACGGTAGAAAACTGTCTGAAATGAAAATTCAAAAACAATTCTATTCACGAAACAGCTCATGGTCATTTCCACTGTCTCCTCTGTCTCACCTTCTTGGACAAGTGTCTCTTGATCTCTCTCTTCTCCTCCTGCTCCTCCAGATCGTTTCGAGCTGAAGACAACGACAGAAAAAAGAAACTCGATCACGAACCCTGAGGATCAACATCTTGTCTTTTTTTAATATTGAATCTGTTTGAAACGTGACTTTACGTTTGAGGATGTTTCTCTGCTCCAGCTCCTCGGCCGTCGGCCTCTGACTCAACCGCCTGAACAAAGGAAAACACAAATATGATTTCAGGTTTTTATACGATTGTTATGTTTTCATCTTTAGGCAAAGCAGTGATTTTTGCTCTTGAACAGAAAAGCTGAGAGTTTACTGCACTGACCTACTTCACCGTCTTTCTGAGAAATAACATCGTCTGACTTCACGTCTCAAATGACAAAATGTTCAAGTATATCGTTGCTAATATTTAAAGTTGCTCTGGTTCAATGAGCTCAATTCAGACCTAAAAATCGAAAAACTCATTATACACAATACATTTTTAAATCATAGATAATAATTTAAAAACTTTAAATATAATAAGATGTCTGATGATAGATTCTACATTAGGAAATATTAGAGTTAACGCTGTGGGATTATTCTGCTCATATTTCCTGTGGCTCCTCTCCTTTTAACTTCTCCAGCTTTAATCTCTCCTCCTCTCAGCTCTGCCTCCTCCCTCCCTCCCTCCCTCCATCCTCCCTCCTCCTCCCTCCATCCTCTCCTCTTTAGCAGCCTGGTCACGTCTGTCTCAGCTCACACGGGGCCGACGTGTGGTCGTCTCACTCTGTCACAGGACGCTGTCTCTGTGACTCGGCGCCCGTGACACCTCGAACCCGCTCGATGTTGCTCCGGCCGCTCACCTGGTCAGTTTGGTGGCCGTCTGTTGGCGGAACTGGATCCTCTCCTGGTCCGACTGCAGCGGCAGGATGTTCTTCTCCTCCAGCTCCCTCTTGGACGGACGGTTAACCAGCTTGATGGCCAGCGAGTCCTTTCGTAGCACCTTCATGGCGAGCGCGCCTACAGCGAGCGCACGAAAACACAAACAGAGGCGTTTTTAATATGAACCATCGCCTGAAGCTTTTGTAGATTTTCTTCTGACTGTCTGACTGTGAAATGATTAGTGGTTCCTGTTCTCAATGTACCAACAACTTACTGGATTGATTTGAAACTTTAACTAAATACTTGAATGAGTTCTAAAGTTATCAGTACTCTTTTTTTCTCTTATTTTCATTTCTCTGTAATCTCTTATGTTCAGGAAAGAGTAATAAAATAGCTGGAATGTGAAAGTCGTCAGTGGAACGAAGCTCCAGAGACTCGTCAGCAGCTCTGTGGAGCTTCTCGGCCTCTTGAGGCTCATTATTGTTGGTTTTTATCAAACGTGCTCTGATAAACGCGTGGAACACGACCTGCTCTGCACCAAACGCACTGAGAGCAGCTGCTGAACGCTGGAGCATTCAGCAGCTGAAGAGCCACAGCTTGTTCCTGACGGGTCGACGGAGAACAAGCCACAGAGAAAAGAAACTGAAACGTTGAGACAAACTTCTGCTTCAACTCAAACTTCCAGATTCTCGCTCTGACATTTTCATCGGACATTCTATCTTGTCCAATTTAAGCTGAACCTGCTATTTTTATCCAATCCTAATTTTCCCTCCGGTTTTATGTGAAGCACTCGATGTTGTACTTTAAACACGACCAGTGCTGTATGAATAAGGTTTATTATTATTAATAATAAATAAAAACACTGGAGTCCTGCCCCTCTACTGTTCTTATAAGTTCCTTTATGTATCCTGTGTATTACTGGTGCAAATAAATATATGTATTATGATTAATTCCTGGCTACAGTATTAAAAGGTCAAAACTCAGGCTTAGTGAGAAACATTTGAAGTATAAAACACTTCAGGGAAAGAATGACACCTACTTGTAAACAGTGTGTCATCCTCGTCTTCCTCCTCATCTTCGTCCTCCTCCTCTTCGTCATCTTCTTCTTCTTCCTCCTCGTCGTCCTCGTCCTTGTACATCCCCGGCAGTTCCTCGTAGTCCGCCTCGTTTGGGAGGTTCTCTTTGTCGTTGTCGCACTGGATCATCACCGTGGGAGCAGTGTGCATCAGGGAGCTGCAGGCCGGTGGGAGAGGTCAGAGGTCAGAGGTCAGAGGTCATTGTGTGAGAAAAGCTTGTGGAAAAAATTATGAAAACTTCATATTATGGTAGGACAGGATATAAACTAATGTTGGATCATATTAAACCGTGTGATCCTCACCTCTCAAACCTCTGCATGGTGAGCGCCAGCGTCTTGTTGAGCTCCTCGATGATTCGACGGGGCGGGTGCAGAGCAGCGGGCAGCGTCCCGTACTGCAGCGAGTGCCCGCCCATCGACGTGTGGCCGTGAGGGGCGGGGCACTTCTGGAAGGCGAGTGAAGACGGCTCCATGCTCCCGGCCGGTACGGAGATCATGAGCTTCTTTGGAGGTAGAGGAGGAGATAACTTCCCCGACATACATGGCAACTTGACCGGGGCGCCGTCTGCACCGAGAGGGAGGAAGTGAGAGGGTCAGACGAGTGCGTGCAGGGTCAAGAACCGTGTGAACGAGCACCTGTCATGTGATCACCTGTGAGGTGATTGGGCAGCCTGGTGAAGGGTTTGGGCAGCAGCGCAGGAGGTTGTTTGTGTAGCGTCCGAGGTCTGGAGAGCGGCGACTCGGCGCCGTTAGCATGATACACAGTGGACTTCTTAGTGGGTGGAGCTTGGCTGGATTTCTGGGCGTGGTCCTGTGGACATGCACCGTCATTGGCCATCTGAAAGTCCAGGGAACCTGACGAGAGAAACAACATCAGTCAGGTGCTTCAGCTCCAGATGAGACGACGATGATGTGGACGGTCGCTGCGTCTCTGCTTCCTACCTTCAGCTGCTGCTCCGTCCATCTGCTCCGTACCTTCAGACTCCGACAGCACCGGGGAGCGACCGTTCTCCATCTGCTCCTCCTCCCGTATGGCCGGAGACGTCCCGTCTGCAGGAGGAGACACAACAAGACAGAGCATCAAGAATCTATTCCTAACTAACAATAAAAGTTTGGATCAGACAACTTACTACTACAATTTGGAGCTAAATCAATTATTCAATACAACAACTTCACATATTTACTGTCCCACGTCTTGTTTGTTGATTTCTCACCTTTCTCATAAACCTCCTTCAGAACTCCTTTCTTGATCAGCTCCTCCCGGCTCTTGCGTGTGGACATTTTCCTCTCCAGCACTGAGGGAGCAGAGAGGAAGTGATGTCACATAAACAAAACCCAGACGCTCTTAGAGTCCAGGAACGTGTCGGAGGCAGCAGATGTTTCTTTTTGGTTTTATTGTACAGACGGATGTGAGCGGTGCCCTCAGGACACATCGAGCAGCAGCAGCAGCCGACAGGTCGTCATCATGAAGTGTTTTTACTCCTGTTTTCTCAGAATTCACAGAAAAGAAAACCTGAACTTTGATGTTTTTATTCAATATAACATTTTATAGCTTCATCTTTTATTCACATGTTTTTATTGCCGGGAGCCGTGTTTACATCCCAGTCCCAATAAAATTGAATCATAGATAATTTAATGGACTTTGACTGAACGATGGAAAGAGTCTAGAGATAGAATATGGTGCTTACAACATGTACGTCCATGAGTATGTGAGCTGTAAAGTATATATATGTGTACTGTGTGATACTTGGCTGCAGAGGGAGGAGGCAGCTTTCAGCAGGAAGTAAATAAAAGCCCTGGGGGAGCTGTGACAGCTGGGGGAACAGCTCGGCCGCAGGAAGCCTCTCGTCCCCCCCCCTCTGCTCCGTGTCGGCGCCTCCTGCAGAGAACAGGACGTGGAGCGACTCATCCAGCGGAGAAACAACAACAGCGACTGTTTCTCCATCCAAATCAAACGCTCTCTTCTGCTTCACGGCTCACGACTCGTGTGCGTGTTGTCGCTCTGAAGCAGACACATGCACCGACATCCAGGACGACGTCGGAGCAGCTGATTCGCTCGTGGAGACACAGCGGCGCTTACACTCACCATTTAAAGCTAATTGGATTATTCTGATCTACTTAAAAAAAATGTAATGATTATTATCTTTTGACAGATTGTTTTCTGCCTGCTGCCATGTAGACGACTAAAGGAGCTAAATGAAAATACATTTTTATAGATTTGATCTTCCTCATTTTTCAGTGTGAGTTACATGAACATGTTTTGTGTGTGAATTATTTCCTCGTGTTGGAACCAGGGTAGCAACAGGGCTGATGCTCAGCTGACCTGACGCCTGGTGCTGTTCTACCCATCTTTCATAACCTTGATCATAAACAGCAGATCTGTGCTGCGGCCGCTGTATCCCCCCCCCCCCCCCGCTCTGCAGCACCTCTGTGCTCCCATTCATCAGTGCTACTGTTGCTAGGTGCCACACAGGGAGACATTTATCTGCCCTCGGAGATGTGAGCGACGCTGATGACTGCAGGGGGGGGGGGGGGGGGGGGGGGAGCTGCTAATGGAGGAGTTGTTCTCTCACCTGCAGACGTCTGCTTGAACTTCTCACTCTTCTTCTTCCTCCATTTCCAGGGTTTGAACAGACGGCCCAGGTTGGCAAACTTGCTCCGCCGGCGGATGGGGGGCGTGTGCGTGCCGGGCACCAGCGAATCAGAGCGCATCGCTGCCAACCTCCCGACCTCCTCAGCTGGAAAACACAACGAGTCATCATCATTAACAAGCAGGTGAACGACAGATGCACAAAAACACCGTCAACCTCTTTTCTTTTACCCATTTACCCACAACACAAGAGAGAGTTGTAATGATTAGCATATTAATTGATTATATTATTAATTATCAGCAGCAGCAGCAGTTAGCTCTGCTACAGACGTTTCATAAGGGAGTATCTAAGTATTTAAAGTGCATCGACATATTTCTCTGGTTTATGACCATTTATAGATCGAACTATAACACAATTAATCAAGAAAATATCCAGCAGGTTTATGAGTAAAGAAAATATCCAGCTGAGATGACGACGACCTCCTCCTCCTCCTCCTCCTCCTCCTCCTCCTCCAGAGACATCCCACACCCCCCCGGTGACTCCTTATCGGTCACATGAAATCAATCCAGGTCACCGATAAATTTCACTGGTGACAAACTTAATGAGGGAAGTACTCAGAAAAATCAATGCTGCCTTGAAATGATTTGATGGTTTCATCTAATTCACTTTGAAGGTCTTTCTTCATTTAGAGGTTACCACTAAACAATAATACCAGTGGAGGTGAAGAACTCAGGATTTAAAGGTTTCTTGAATCCACAGTTAAGGAAAAATAACTTCAAATCCCGAGGACACGTTCTCCCAGGGGATCTGTGTATAATCACGTCAGGTAACGTCTGAGGGTTAAAGCTTATTCAGATCATTGTTAATCACAGTTAGCGTCAGGAGGCTCCATCGGCAGGAACCTTACGCGACAAGCTCCCAGAGAGAAGCTTCAGTGAGGAACGATGAAGAGGAGCCTCAGGACGAAGAGGAACTGAATATGAAGAACAACACAAAACATCAGTTTGTGTAACAGTGAATCTACGTGAACAAACTGAACCTCTTTCTAGTCTCTGAGGTGTTATTCTCTCGGCCCCACAGGGACGTGTTGGACATTAATCACACTGGAGGTCGTTTTATAACCAGAGCACTCGAAAATTACACTTTTTCTCATTATCTACTAAATCGTTCTGTTCACGAGACTCGAGACGATGAGGAGATGAAGCAGGAGCCAGCAGCAATGGAAGGGAATGTGTCATCAGGCAGGAATGGATGTAAAAACACACAAGCTGAAGATTCACACATTTACTACAGAGCAATAGAAACTGAACACGTGAAATAACTAAGAAGACAGATCCATGTTCTCCACTTTCATGTGATAGAAAAGTTTCGTTTTTGAATATCCTGCATCGCACATCAACTCATTTCTGCAGCAAAGTCCACCCAGCAGGTCCGACTGGTCCCAAACACAATGTTCACATGACTGAAATTAAGTTACAACGAGAGAAACTGCTGACGAAAGAGAGCAGAGCCACAAATAAACCCTGGACAGACGTCAGTGATGGGACGGAAAAACAAACGTCAGCCTTGTTACCAGAGGGTTATCAGATTTAATCTGTAACAGCTCAGCAGCCGCTATTGAGAAACCTTTTCAACAACAACAACATCATCATATAACAACCACCAACAACTGCTCTGTCCTCTTTCTACACCCACGAGTCTAAGTGAACATTTGTGTTCCTGAGATGACGTGTCACAAGAACATGAGTTCACTCTGATCTCCACTTCCAAAATCTAATCATTTCATCTTTTGAATACAAGTGAACGTTTGTACTGATCATGAAGAAATTCCCTCAAGGTGTTTCTGAGAGGTTGCGTTCACAAGACCACGAAACTGAAATCAGTTCATCCATGAATCCAAGTGAAGGTTTGTGTCGAACCTGAAAGGACTCGAGTTGTTCCTGAGGTATCGTGTTCACAAGAATACTAATGTACGAACAACCTGAAAACAAAACTTCTGACCCCCGGCCTGACTCGCCGGCGTAGAAGCACAATAACCAATAGTTGAAGTCCTAAATACAAAGTTTTAGAGGAGCTCCACCTCCTCACACCTGCCTGAGGGGATCTCCAGACCCAGCGAGGTGGAGAGGAACTTTATATTTCTGAGGGATCTTCTCTCTTGTTCAACGAAAAAACTACTTTCTCCCCAGAGATCGAATCTAAACTAACAGACGAACTGAAGCCAATGAAAACACAACTTCTTTAAGTCCACGCAGACGATGCGTCACAGTACGTGGGCGGATGAATCTCTTTTCATGAAGCATAAACGACCTTGAAGCTACTTTCCACTGTCTCGTTTCATCTGAGCTGTAAGAAAACATTGACTACACAACCTGGTTGATCCTGGACGCACAGCAGCTTCACTGCAGACAAACCAGGTAGGATGAACGCAAAGGTTTCTACCTTCACTCTGCACCGTAGACTGTTTACAAAAAGGTTGTTCCTTCAGTTTAAGAGCGGGCCTGATTCCATATTCAGATTATAGATCTCTACGCTGGCAGAGAGAGCTGAACACGTGCAAATTAAGAAAACAACTTCAATTTGACGACACACGCAGACACACAAACACACTTCATAGAGCATCAACCGACAGCAGGTTCATCGTGGGTTTAGATCCAATGGAAACATTTCCGTTGTCGTTTTCGCAAGTTGCAGCAATTTGTGACTTTTTACAACACGTGTGTCGTCAAATTGATTTCTTCTTAATTGGCTCGTGTTTTATCTATTAACGTGTGTTTTCTAAACGTTCACAGAATCACATCCTCTTCATCAATTTATCTCTAAAGTTAAAAAGCTCAACTTCTGCTCAGCTGCAGATAAACCAGGTAGGATGAACACTGCTCTGGTCCGGTCAGTGTGAAGGAGCACTAGCAGCTGATCTGAGAGCTGCTCTTCCTCCTCTTCCTCCTCTTCCTCTCTCAGGGAGCGGCCCCACACTGAAGACCACCCCCCCCCTCAGTGAACTGACCGTCCAGCGGCTCCGCTCCCCGGCAGTTGCTGCAGATGTGCTTGATCTCCTTCCCGATGTGACAGTGGATGATGAAGGGCACGTTGTTGTTGTTGTTGGCGGAGGGCGCGCGCCCTGTGTCCGGCTGCGGCTCCTCCGGGATGTGGCGGCTCCTGGTCCTGGTCAGGAGGAAGCATCTCCTCCTCTTCTGCGGTTTGCGCTGCTCGGACGCGGGCTGCACCACATGCGGGGGGTCGGTGGTGGACCCGGGCTCGAACCTGGACCTGGACCCGGACCGTGGACACAGAACGACGGCTCCACGACCCGCCATGTTGGGGCTGGGGATCAGGACTGGACCCGAGGAGGAGGAGGAGGTTCAAGCTGATCCTGTCCACCGATCACAAGGCCCCCATTTTCAAATGAGCTTCCGGTTACAACTCACAAAATAAAAGCATATTTGAAATGTAGAAGTGCAGAAAAACTATTTGATGTATTTGATTAGAAATATATTGTGATTTTATTTATGTTTGTTTACCACGAGGCCCTATTTGTATTCATTCATACTAAGTCATGGATGAATGGAAAAATAATAGAGCTTTATTTTGTCCTCATTGGTAACTTATCCAGCCACGTAAAACAATAAACACAGACTTACAAACACTCACAATATAAATAATGATAAATTACATCTAATTATATGTAAAGGTTGAGCTAAACTATCATTCACATAAAATACAATGATGTACAAGTTACCACAAGGTTATTATACTGTGCACACAGGTTGTTTATCTTTCTCCCACAAAATATATATTGTGTGGGAAGAAGTTGTTCAGGATCAATAAAATATCTATCTATCCATCCATATATCCATCTATCTAAATGAGGAAGGGATCATCAAGCCACTGGATCATAAAATTAAACTTCAAATTAAATTGAAAAATCTTAGTAACTGGAGCAGGTAGAAAAAGTACTACAACATCTCGAGTGCATCATATATATGTAACTACGTGGCTGTGCATTAAAAACTCAATATTTTAACTGATTTAACTTATTTAAACTCATTCTAGTTTCTTCCACAACTAACTCTGAGTAGACTGCACGTCGTAATGCCTTTTTTATTTTGAAGGGGAAAATTGACTTCCGGTCCCAGTCTCTTCTATTTAACAGTAACTTGTCGTCGCCACAGATTCAACCAATCATAGCTCAGTTTAGCGGGTTGGACTCGCGGTGGGAACCAATCAGATTGAAGCACCGGGAGATTTAGAATTTTAAGATTTTAAATAACAGAGATTAAGAAACGAATTAAACGTGTAAAGTTAGAAAACTAAAAACCGACATTGTGATAACAGCTTTGTCTTCACCTTTATTTAATAAAATTGCCAAATAGCAAAATCAGGAGAAAAAGTAAAAGCCTAAGGAAATAAATACAGTTCATACAACTAAATTTAAAGCAAATGATTCAAATAAAACAGTTGGAGGTTAAAATAATGTGAGAAACTTAAATTGCTCCGAAGGTAAAACGAGTTGAGCTTTAGATTGTTCTGTTTGTTCCATGTTGCAGGTGCATGATGGGAAAAACTGTCTAAACCGAGCTCAGTAAAACCAGTTGTTACCTTCAGTGTAATCCAGTCATTGTTTGATGGGACATGAACACACAGCAGTGAGGGGACCAGTCAGGGGTTTAGAGATCAAATCAACCCTGTACTTCACTGGAGGCCAGAACAGGAGTAATATGACTTTATACACAGTACAAGTACCCTGAGGGCTGTGTTGTGTAGTAAAGGAAATACTCTGCGATAAAACAAGACAAGATAAGAAGCTCCAAGAGGCAACAGATCAAAAAGGATCTGAATCTGGAAAGATGGTGATGATACGAGGCAGGGAATAAAGGGCCACCACCTGCAGTTACAAGCATCCCCCTGCAGGTGGGGCTCACTTACAGGAGATGTGAATGAGATGACTTCATGTGTGAGACAGTGAGAGACTCTGAGCTGCAGGGAGGATGAAGACTGATGAGGAGGAGGAGGAGGAGGAGGAGGAGTCGACTCTGATCACAAACACCTCTCGCTGTTTTCTACTTCCTGTTACAACACAGACACACAAAGCTCGTGTTCACACCGTCAGTCACTCTGGGCTGTTTACTCACTTCACGTCACTGTGTGTGTGTGTGTGTGTTGACGTTCATGTATTTTAACACTGAGATCTAAAGCACTCGCTGCATGTTCCCTTCTCCTGCACACGGTGACTCATGGAGGCTTTTCAAACTCCAACAACGAGGCTGTGTATCAGGAGATGAAAGAGTCAGAGAACAGGTCACATGGTTATCGCAGATTAACTCATGGCAGCGTTCGAGCCGGTAAGAAAGACGATATGGGTTGACCACAGCTAATGAGGCCACCTAGGGTTTCTAACCACCTTTGACCTTCAGGGCCACGGCAGCATCTAAGTTAGGGACGTCCCTAAAGCTGTTTTCAGACATGACCTCCGGAGGATGTCCACAGAAGTGGTTGCGGACATTCTCTGGAGTTTTCCTTTCACACGTGAACAACGCAGCAACACAGAAACACAGAAACCTTCATCCTGGGACATCAGTGTTGTCTTCTGCATCGTTGCGTCTGTTGTGTGTCAGAAACGACGTCGACACACAGATCGTGTCTCTCACGGGATTCGTTCTCAGTCATATTCTAATGAGTCACTCAGAAACCCCGTTCGACAGGTTCCTCTAATGAGCAGGAGACTGGAGCAGTGGAGCTGATCATTAAATCCATGTTCCCGCTTCCTCACACACAAACTACGACCTTCAGCTTCAATACGTCGTCACAGTAAGTGACAGGTAGGATCCACATTCAGAGGTGACGGCACTGATTGGCTCACACCACAGACTGTAACTAACACGGTTCACGGTATTGATAGATCTGGTGTTTTGTAACTTTGGTCCTTGGAAACATCATTTCTTAAACCTGTGGAAATAAACAAAAATGCACGTGGGGATGCACACACACACACACACACACACACACACACACACACACACACACACACACACACACACATGACAGTGTTTGCAGCAGCCTCAGAGCACAGGTGTTGTTGTCACATCTGCGATGGCAGCGGTTTATTCTCAGTCGTCCGTCCAGCTGTCAGATTATTTCCTGTCTGTGAGACGCTGAGCTCTTTGCACCTGTCGCACCAGAAACTCTCCCGTCCGACAGCATCTGGTCTCAGCAGGTATTTCCTGTGAGCTGCTCACAAGGCGGCTGTCAGTCGTCACCAGGTCATCAGGACCTCACGCAGCCCGGAGAGTTTCTATTATAAATAAATCCTAGCAATGATAAAACCTACTAATAACTAAATGTTATTGTGCTCTCTTTTCTCTTCCTCCTTGTGAGACACTGTGTTCTTTTTCAATGTGAAAATAAGTAGGATAAATTAAACAGGTTATTGATCAGGGCCCAGTGTGTGTGTGTGTGTGTGTGTCTGTGTCTGTGTGTCTGTGTGTGTGTGTCTACACCGGCCCTGATCAATGAAAGAGCTGCTGCGCCCCCCCCCCCCCCCCCCCCCCCCCGACCGACGCCGGCCCACAGTTAACGGGTCAAACTTGTTTTTAAAACGATGCCTTTGAGCTAAATGCTGCAGACTTGAACTAACTGACAGAGTTATTACTGCACAGCAGCTTCAGAAGGTCAAAGGATTAAAAAGCTGCTGGATCCTGTGCAGATGGGTTCGAGTTAACCGCAGTGAGATGTTTGGATTAAACCAAAAACATCACGACATTGATTCGTGGAAAGATCCGCTGCTGTTGAGTTTTTCTAAATGAAGCTTTGAGGACAACAGATAAAATCCAATTCCCCTCCGCTGCCCTGATGACTGAAGTTTCATTAAACATGAACTAAAGTCTCTTTACACGTCTGGAAAACCTTCGTAAGTGATAAAATATGTTGCTTTAGTTAATTGTTATTAATTGAGCCACTCGTGGTCGTTACTGTCCTCCCCCCCCCCCCCGTCTATATCTGATGACCATCACACATCAGCCTCTCATCCCATCTGGCCTCCTGTCTGCGTCAGGTGAGAAAATATTAATCATCCTCTACACTTTGATGACGCTGCTGCTAATTTGAGCCTGAACCGAGGCTGCGCCGCTGACAGAGATTTAGTGAGAAAATGAACGAGCTGCTGCTGAGACAGAAAGATGGAGGCCTGCTGTTTGGAGCCTGAATCAAGACTCATCCAGCCATTTAATCTCAACCACTCTGCTGCATGTGTGTCTATTTTCACACCCGTGCATCTGTGCAGCCTCTGCAGCTCTGATTGAGATTCTTGAGAGAAGTTCACTGTTTGAATTTCGTAGCCTCAGCGGAGACGATGGACGAGGCCAAACATGCAGCGATAATTAGCTGCACAGCAGGAGCCTCCACTAATTCTCTGCTCTCAGCTTCACAGCATCGCTCCTCCAGCGCTCGACAGAGGCAGGAAGGGTGAAGAGATCTCCTCTGACTTCCAGTGGATAAATCATAAGAAGAGTTGACAACACTAACAAATAAAACCTTCGCCAAGGCCCAACAGGCAACACTCAGTTGTACAATATGCAACTTCTTCTCATTTAGGCTGTGGTCAGAAAGTCAATGATCTGAATATCTTTAATCTGTTATCTAGGGCAGCAGATAATACAACAGTGGAAGTTAAAAACTGATGCAGGCGACAAAATGAAACGTCCTGTTACCTTGAATAAAATTGTGGCTCCTGTCAAAGATGTGAATCTTTGAAATAAGCTCACAAATTATAAAGTTTCATTTTTGGTGAGCTTATTGAAAATTGAACGTTGTAGAACAAACGTTACACGAACAAGAGAAAACTGTGCATTTGTGTAGCGACTATTTTTAGCGGTGGAATAATCCACATTTGATGTTCTCGTATTTGGGGCAGCAGAACAGTGTGTGTGTGGTGCTGAGTCCAAATAAACTATAGTGTGTGTGTGTGTGTGTGTGTGTGTGTGTGTGTGTGTGTGTGTGTGTGTGTGTGTGTGTGTGTTCGTGGCAATGAAAGAACATGTCCCCCTGGGCAACAGTACGACTCATTGATGTGTTTTTAATAGATTTTGGAGAAAGGTGCAGCTCAGACTGTATGAAGTGTGATTCTGTATATTCAGGTGTGTAAAACACAGACAGAGACAGAAACATGTGAGCTGCTGTATTTGTTTCTTCTTCTTCTTCTTCTTCTTCTTCTTCTTCTTCTTCTTCTTCTTCCTTCCAGAAACGTGTCGACATCAACACACCAGCAGAACATCGGGGGAGTCGAGCTTGATAATGTGATACGACAGGAGAAGTCTGAGGATCAGAGGTCACACGGAGGTCAATGCTTTCTCTTCTGTCTACAGTTTCTTTCATCACCGCTCCGAGAGCCTCCGCAGCAACCACCTCCGCCCCCCCGCAGCGAGCACAATGAATACAAAGTGACAGATCAGCAGAGTCTGTGTGTGTGTGTGTGTGTGTGTGTGTGTGTGTGTGTGTGTGTGTGTGTGTGTGTGTGTGTGTGTGTGTGTGTGTGTGTGTGTGTGTGTGAGACTTGGCGTATCACAGGGATATGAGTCACCCTCTCCTCTCCTGTTTGCAGAGTGTTGATATGTGGCCTTCACCAGCACAGACACACACGCAAACACTGTTTCTAAATAAAACAGCTCCTGATCGTGTGTTTTGACTTTGCCTGACGATAACGCCTCCCCCCCTCCCTCCTCCCTCCTCCCTCCCTCTCCCCCCCAGCTGAAGCACCCGGGGACGAGCATCGCGGGGACACACTTGAAACAACCACAGGAGGTGACAAGTACCGACGGGAGGCTGCCAGACAGGCTGCGGCACAAAGAGGCAGAGCTCAGCAGGCACCAGCAGTAAATCAACAACACAACTGCACAACACGGTAACTAAGAAAGACAGCTCCACAGTAAAATGGGATTTGTGAAGCTATTTCATTTATTCAAGTCATAAAATCAGATAATAAACTTTGGTTTGGGTTTGTTTTTGTATTTAAATACACAATCATTGATTTCTGGCAAGAATCAAACTATATAACCTCCAAAAAATGTGATTTTCATCAGCCAACCAATAAATCTGCAGCAATAAGATGTTTACTTGAGTCTTTAAATTGTAATGTCTAGTGACATGTTTGTTTGACGGATATTTTCGCCTGTTCACACTCCACACTCCAACACCAAGTGCCAAACACTTACAGAACAGATCTTATGGGATGTGTAGCAGCATTTCCAGTAGAAAACACCTTCCTGTCATGAGCTTAATCATCAACAGCTCTTCCTCTCCCCTCTGGGACTAATGCATCTGCAGGGTGAGAGGCAGAACATCCTCCAGAGACAGTTGAACTCAGACACCCATAATGCAACACAGCCAAACATACTGCAGTTTGAGAAACGTTTGCATCATCTCTGCATCACCTCTCTCGACAAACAGTGAAATCGCTGAGTGCAACAAGTTCAGACAAACTGTCTGAAGGACGTCAGAGAAATTCTGGGAAAATAAAAATCACTGATGTTTTGTTCCAGCTCCATGAAAAACAGACAAGTTCTGGACAATATGTAGCGTGTTGCCATCCGAAATAATTGATTTATAAAGTATTAGTAAATTCATAAACTAATAATAAAGCTAACTAGGAGGACACTCAGAGAGCAAACACCTCCACCAAGGCTGAGTGGCCACTTTATCACCATTTTACTTATCCATTATTTACAAGGCAGGTCCTATTAAGATAAACTATCTCTTCTGACAGAGTCCTGGTGATCGCATGCAGCCTTCATGTATTGCAGCAGATACATAAACCACATTTTCTGCAAACTGCAAACTGACATTAAACCCAGGAATAATATCATCCTCTAATACAGTTACTGAACAGTAGCTGAATCAAGATCAACCTCCAAAAAATACTTATTTTGATTCACAAAATCTGAATCATCATCCAGATCTGCACACGATCTCACCTGTTTCTAGATATTAGCAATCTACACAAGCCAGATTTAAATAAAGATATCTGCATTATTTCTAAAGAAAGATATTTAAAAAACATCCTATCTCAAAATGTTAAGGTAAAGTGATAAAACATATTCCTGGATTCCCTTTGATCTGAATCTGCACCACAGGTTCTTCCCTGACCCATAATGCATCTTTTCACAAAGTTTTGTGGAAATCCATCCAGTAGTTTTTGTGTAATGCTGCTAAATGAGAGACAACACAGACAAAACCATCGTATCTACAACACAAACATCCAAACATGGTGTTTTCCTTGTAATCGCTGACATCACAGCAGCTGACAGACGCTCCCTGTGTTGACAGTGAACTTCAGTCTGACTCATTCTCCGTCCTCTGCTCAGGTTTTCTCTCGCCGCACAATGAGCGACTTGTCGGAGCTAAAAGCACGAACCCACGTGCCGTCGGACGAAGAGCGGGGGGGGGGGGGGTTGGGTTTGTGTGATGGGTGGGAGACGGCGAGGCGGGGGAAGTGCTCCTTTGCATTCAAAGCCCTCACACTTCCTCCCCCGTGCTGCTTCTATTCTGCCCAAGTGGTTCTGGCACCGTGCTGCTCCAGGTCTGGCTGGTGGATGCAGCGAGCAGCGCTGATGTGTGAGACTGAAGAATATTCCTCGGCCTGTGGGAGGCAGCTTGTGTTGCACCGTTCCCACCGTATTCTGTGGACGACAGCCAACACTCTGTCTTCCTCCCTGCGCCAGTCTTTACGGTGCTACAAACGAAAAAGCCTCCGTCCTCTCCTCCTCCGTCGACTCTTCCTGCTCCTCCACCTCCTCTCATTTAAGCCTCCTCTGTCTCACGCTCTCATTCAGGTCTGTATCAGAGCTCTCTCTGTGTTTGGATGAGAGCGTGGTGATGCCTGCATATTGGTCTTTGTGAGGAGGGCTAAGCTCTCACTGAGCTGACCTGGATTCTGAAGCAGAGAAACAATTGCCCAGTTAAGATCTGCAGTTGTTGGGTTTCCTTTGTTAACTTCCCCAAACTCTGCCCCCACTGGGGCGGGTACGTCCATCTTTACAAATGTGATATTAAGCCCGACACGTTATATGAATGTCGCTGAAAGATGCTTTCGTTTTTGGTAGTTCTTAATTTTGGACAACAGGAGGAAGTGGACACACTTTGTTGATCTTTATTGAATAAATAAATAAACATCAAGTTGTAGATTGATGGTTTTTGAACTTATTACAAAGAGTTGAAATAAAAACACTGATGTGAAATAATCTAAGTCTGGTTCCCTGGTGAAGGCTGCGCTCCAGAGAGCAGAACCAAGACGTCTGGCGGAAGCCTCGGTGATAAACTCATGTTTACTAGAACCAATACTCATGTACACCAGCCTCCCACACACATATGCACCGGGAAAGCATGCATACTAACACACACACACACACACATGCACACTGAAGACAACGTGGATATTTGTCACATATGAATAGTGACACACACCAAAGACCAGAGTGGGCTGGATTTATCCAAAACAACATCAGCAGCTATGAAGTCAATGGGACTTGAGGGAGTGGGGGGGAGATGGTTTCACTGGTGACAGAACAAAATGTGATTATACCAAAGCACTGATGAGGGGGGGAGGAAATTAAAAAGCAAGGCTTCATGCTCGAGGTAGAGGCAGCGCCCGTCAGATTCTCTGTGATGCCACGCCAGCCTCACGCAGCAGCAGCCTGCTCGCTCGCTTTCCAGCTAACAGCCAGGAGCGGCACGGTTAGCAAGTAACACAGCAGCCTCCCTCCCACCCCCTCCTCCAGATTCAAGCTCAAGCCTGATGATATAAATCCTGCCACAAACCTCAGGGAAAGAAAACTGTGCTACCAGATTAGCCGAGGAGGAGGAGGGAGGTGTTGCATTTCAATAGAAATCCAAACGGAGAGGAAGGTAGTTGAGGGCCAGAGAGAGGGCAGCTGAGGGAGATTATGAGGAGGTGGGTCTGAACACCGTGAGTCATAAAGGTTTAACAAGGCTAAAAGGGGGAGCAAGCATGTGAGTAATTCCTGATCTCATTAAGATTATGTGTGGCTGGTTTTAACACATACATCTCCCTAAGAGTAAGTAAAGCTTCACAATAACACATGGCAGTTTATGTTTATTAAGAGTCTAAATACTTAACGTGATTAATGACGGAGCTGATGAGGGCTAATGTGGAATAGTGGTGCGAAAAATAACAAATTAAACACGAAGCAGCAGAACAACAGTGAGACTGAGTTCTGTTCGAAATGGAAAACACAGGCCTGAGTGGAGTCTCCACCACCAGGGTGCACACACCATGTGACTGGGATTTGTCACATTCTGTGGGGGGGGGGGGGGGGGGGGGGGGGGTCGAACACCAGCTTTTCAAATCCCAGTTTCATAAAAATACCAGAAAGGTTTCTCATGTTTGTATCAGTGGAGAAATGCCGAGTGAATCCTGCGGGCTGAGTTCGCCTGATTCTGCTCGGTGGCATTTTCAGCACCGAGGGGCAGTGGACAGCTCCTGTGGTATTAAGACTGTGGTGTGTGTGTGTGTGTGTTTACTTGTTTGTGTCACTTCTTCAGGACCTTTTCTACCATAAACACTGACCTTGTGAGGACCAGTGAACCTCACGGGGACCAGAGCCCGGTCTTGATGAGGCTAAACATCACTTCTGAGCTCCTGGTTAAGGTTAGTTAAGATGTAAACTGTGGTTAAGTTAAGGTTAGACATGTATAAGTCATGGTGAAGGATCGAGATAACGATTTAGTTCATTTGTCCACGATGAATGGAAGTCAAGGTTTTGGTTAAAGTTGAGTTTAGGTTGAAGTTTGGGTTGAAGCGTCAGGCAAGTACAGCTGACTGTGTGTGTGTGTGTGTGTGTGTGTGTGTGTGTGTGTGTGTGTGTGTGTGTGTGTGTGTGTGTGTGTGTGTGAAAGGAGGATGATGGCGTGCACACATCTGGCTGTAAACCCGTATCCAGATGCTGATGATGATGATGCAGTGATCCAGGCTTCGTGACCATGGCAACAAAGGATGCAATAACTTATCTCCCCGCAACAGCCCCCCTCCCCAAAACCTCACCCCCACCCCTAGAGGATGTCGCGTGCCGGAGCATCCCCCCCCCCCACAGCCAAGCTAACGCAGTGATGATAACGGCAGCATTTTAAATGAGGAGCCTGAGGAGGCCCAAGTTCACACAACATCTCACTGCGGCCGACCGTCGAGGCGGAGTCAGGCTGGAGGAGCAGGAATCAATCCGCTCACACGCAGAGAGAACAAGGCTTCCACTAACCCACCCGAGCCCCGCACACCGTGCACCGCACACCGTGCACATCACACCGTGCACATCACGCGGGGAGTGGGAATAAAAGCCGAGCCGTGTGGTCACCGTGCACCGGGCTGCAGCTGAGCACCGTGGGACCGACAGCTGCACAATGAAAGCCCGGAGTCACGCTGCTGCTGCTGCTGCTGCTGCTGCGGGGGAACTGTCACCACACGATGGAGAGAGAACCGACAACCCAACACTGCTGCACCCAGACATGAGGCGAGCAGCGCCCGTGCGAGCCCTACCTGTCTCCAGGTGCAGGGAGATCCGAGCCTCGCTGATGTAAGGCGTGTCACTCTTGGAGCGGACCCTCCGGATCGGTCTGCGGTCCACCTCCTCCTGCGGGGCCGCCGCCATCATCCGCCAGCCGGGCAGCGTCCACTGGGGAGACCGAACCGGCGGGACTGAGGGAGGCTCGGCGCCGCGGCAGCCGCTCGTGCACCCGCACCGGGCAGACGGTGTGGGAGGGGGGAGGGGTGGGGGGCTATTGTGATAGTGAAGGAGGGAGAGAGAGAATGAGAGAAAGATAGGGGGGGACAGAGAGAGAGGGGGGAGGGAGAGAGAGAGAGAGAGAGAGAGAGAGAGAGAGAGAGAGAGAGACAGAGAGAGAGAGAGAGAGAGAGAATGAGAGAGAGACAGAAAGAGAGGGAGAGAGGGAGGGAGAGAGAGAAACAGAAAGAGAGGTGAAGAGAGAGAGAGAGAGAGAGAGAGGTGGAGAGAGAGAGGTGGAGAGAGAGAGAGACAGAGAGAGAGAGAGGGAGAGAGAGAATGAGAGAGAGACAGAGAGAGAGTGAGAGAGAGAGAGAGAGAGAGAGAGAGAGAGAGAGAGAGAGAGAGAGAGAGAGGTGGAGAGAGAGAGGTGGAGAGAGAGAGGGAGAGAGAGAGAGAGAGAGAGAGAGAAAGCTTTACTCGTTTATTCCTTTGATTAAGAAACAATAACAAAAATTTAATCAACAACAATTTTGGAAATTGAATAAACTATATTCAGTTATTGGACTAAAGTTTGAAGCTGTCATCGAACCTGGGAAACTGTGATTGTGTATTTATTAACAATTTATAGGCAATTTATAAGAAAAAATCAACCCAACCCAGTTACAGACTAAATGATAAAATGATGACTGAGGTAACAATCATCAGAAAAATGAGAATAATCATTAATTACTTTAAATCAACTTTGAGAAAATGTGCAGCTTTTCCCCACCTCCATTAAATCCCTCTAAATACAATCTGTTAAGTGCTTGGTTCATTTTTACTTAATGAGCTTAAAGTACAATTTAAACTGTAATTGACTCACAGACCAGTTTGGCTGACTCATCATTCCACCGTCATCACTAAAGAGGATCCAATTAAATATGTATTTATCTGTATAATTAATTAATAATTAATCTTTGTGCAGACTTCATGCACAAACTTTTGCCACAATCTTCTTTCTTTAACAGTAACATCACATCAACATAAGAGAATAACTAATGTTCATGTTTAGTTTTTTGTTGTATTTTATTCTTTTTACTTATGAACAAATGAAATCTTATATATTTCTGTATGTGGAGTTCGAGCTCTCTCTGCTGGCCTCACGTTGTTTATGAACTGAGTTTATTTACCTCGATGCTTCCTCCTGATTGGTTCATATCGTCCCAGCCAAAACCAATCCACCAATGAGAAGAGACCAAACCCAAGACTGAACTTCCTGGTTCCTCCACGTCCTGTGGTTCCAGCTGGGCTCCGTCTAATAACAGGTAGTTTGAAGTCAACACTCACATATTTAACAGCAGGACCCGGCTATTTACTGGGAGTCAGAACACCCAGGGGCACACCGGGTTGTCACCACACCGAAATGAGACGCTGCTGGAGCCGCTTCAGTCTCTGCTGCCTCTGGGTACCAGAGCCAGTTAGCCTGTTAGCTTAATGCTAGCATAACAACAACAACAGAGGAAGGTCCATACTTCACATGTTAGCCTGTTAGCTTAATGCTATCATAACAACAACAGAGGACAGTTCGTACTTAGCATGTTAGCTTGAGGAAACAAAACGATCGTGACGTGAGTGAATAACTGAATTAATCACAACTTAAATTTGCTATGATTAGCAGGTAAAGTTAAATAGCAGGTTAGCTTCCTGCTAACTGACATGACCTCTGAGCTTTACAAAGCTACAGTGATCTTTATGAGATTAAAACCTCTTTCTGACTCTTCTGATCACATCTTTAACAAACTGAAGCTGTGAAAGATAAAAACCTGAGTTTTATTAAACCCTGAGAGTTGAAGTCATTGTCAGATTCACAGCTTCCTCCTCAAAGCTGGAATCATTCATTCTGCTGCACAAACACTTCATCACACGCTCAAGTTTCCTATTTGTCTGTTGGTCGTAATAAAGACGACACCCGGAAGTTTACATTCTTCTACTATCATGGAAGTATGTAGCAGGACCAAATTCAAAAGAGATTTAAAATCAAATCTAATTACCACTTTACTCATGTTTAATTATTTCTATTGATGAACTGTTGGTCTTTTATTTAGTATTAGTATTTGTTAATTGTCTAAATATTATTAAACGCACGTTTTTTTAATCTTTTTATATCATCCACATTGTTTTGTTGCTGCAGCTTCTAAGGCCTCTTACGTTCAATCTGGACTGAATCAAGTAAATAAAGGAGTTTTTACAATTTACCTGCAAATCTCAATGTATAAAATCATTAATCTTCCTAAACCGTAATGTTTATCTCCCTGTCAAAGTCTGCCTTCTAATCATTTGAAGAAAATACCTTCAGCTTGTGTCCATTCTGAAGTGTTTCTTTGTTTTCTCCAGTTTCCACAACTTGATGATTGTGCGACAGTTCACCGGTCGAGCCTTGATCACCTCTCACCTGAATGCCCTCCTGAGGAAACCCTGGGCCAGCCAAGACATGGCCAGACCCAGTTCAGGTAAACGTGCGTCCACGTCCTCTTTCTGAAACGGGATGAACAAGAGCATCGTAATAACTGTCATATTATATGTCTCCTGTGTCTGGCTGGGTTTTCATGTTCAGACCTGGCTGCGTTCAGGGAGATTTTCTCCAAAGCCAAGAAGGTCGCCATCCTGACCGGAGCAGGGGTGAGTGCTGAGAGTGGAGTCCCCACCTTCAGGGGAGCAGGGGGCTACTGGAGGAAATGGCAAGCACAGGTGAGCACCCACTTCACCTCTAACCCTTCAACAGGATCTTTACAAGGCTTCATCCATGTTTTTGGTGTAATTTTTGTCAAATTTACATCAACCAACTCTTTTACTGTGTAGAAGTTGTTAATCAAACAGCCAGGAGAGATATTCAAGTTTAACCACTGAGGAAAACCTGCAACACATCAGATTAAAAAATGTCCTTGTAGAATTCTGAGAGTCACAAAAAAGCGATAACTCTTAAACCTTTTCCTGAGTGATCATCTGAAACTAAACGTTGACTCCTCTCCGCTCTATTCTATGAAGAATCTCAGAAACAATCTTAGAAAGTGCTCTGAAAGTTTGAAAATAGCCCGGACGACATCCTCAGGGGCCTCGTTACATTCCTGAAGACGTATCGGGACACGATTCTACACAGATGACTCGTCCATGTGTCAGTAGCTGTAATGAAACATTCAACCTGCACGAATCACCGCACAGACTCGTCATTGTCCTGCTCCTTTCTTCTGTGTCAGGAACTCGCCACTCCGGAGGCCTTCTCTCGGAATCCCTCACGTGTTTGGGAGTTTTACCACTACCGCCGCGAGGTCATGCTCACGAAGAATCCCAACCCCGCTCACCTGGCCATCGGCGAGTGTGAGGAGCGACTCACACAGCAGGGGCGAGAAGTTACTGTCATCACTCAGAACATCGACGAGCTCCATCGCCGCGCTGGATCCCAAAACATCCTGGGACTCCACGGTGAGAAGAGAAGACACTTGATGCAGGTGTCAGTGGAATAATTTCAGTCAAACAGTCGTAACTTTCTTCTGCTCAAATAAGAATCAACAAATTAGATTTTGTCAGTTTATCGAACAATTTCAGGTAAATTTTCTATCTTCAGTAAAACCAGTGGATGTTCCAGCACTTATCTGTCTCTTGTGTCGTGTCTGTAAAACCAGGTAGTCTGTTCAGAACCCGCTGTATGAGCTGTGGTGACGAAGCAGCTAATTACAAGAGCCCCATCTGTGCGGCGCTGGCGGGTAAAGGGTAAGAGCTTAGTCTGGTGTCGGTCGGTGAATTCCACAGTTTTCCTTCCACAGTATGAAAATGTGTTGCGAGAGATACTGATCACATCCATCTGAGCTGGAAATGCCAGAGACAACAGACCGATGGCGTCTGTCAGGTGTCACAGAGCCGAACAACACCTGAGGAAACCTGTGACGCTAATGAAATGTCAGTTTCAAAGCCGCTGCGTCACATATGTGACATTTCAAATTGATGCTTGTGAGGAAAATGAAGGAAGTCATCAGCTGGATTTCTAAATGAATATCAGACGTTGTCGTGTCTTATTCAAATCTATTGACACAGACTGTGTCGTCAATTTGTTCAGGAGGTGTGTTACATTAAAACGCTCGGAGGAATAGAACGAGTGAACGCAGATAAGTGTGAGGGTTTCATAGTATTTATATCGTCATACTAGGCTATTTATGATATTTTTTGAGTTTTTTAATGTTTAATTTACTTTTTGTGTCAAAAACCAGATGAATTGCTTGCAAATAATTTATATCTTACCCAAAACTACCTTAAATGTATCTGAAAAGTGCACGTGTACCTGTTTAGTTTAGTAAATATTCATATCAGAAATCAGGAACGTCTGTGTTAAGTGAATTTAATTAACTTGTTTATCAAACTCCCTTTTCAGAGCTCCTGACCCAGAAACACACGACGCCCAGATCCCTGTTCTACAGCTGCCCAGGTACAAACACACCCGGGATCTGTAGTGCTCCGCTCTTTTCAAACGAGGTTATTAGTTTGACTGTGTGTGTGTGTGTGTGTGTGTGTGTGTGTGTGTTTGTGTGTTTCAGGTGTGAGCAGACAGGTTGTCACGGTCTCCTGAGACCAGCTGTGGTTTGGTTTGGAGAAACGCTCGACTCTGACGTCCTCAACCGGGCAGAGAAAGTGCTGGACAGCTGTGACCTGTGCCTCGTGGTGAGTGAGAGAGTGTGTGTGTGTGTGTGTGTGTGTGTGTGTGTGTGTGTGTGTGTGTGTGTGTGTGTGTGTGTGTGTGTGTGTGTGTGTGTGTGTGCGACAAAGACTTTACAACCAATTTTAATGAAGGGTTTTTAAATAGGGCTACTTATAACGATTCGATTTTTGTATCGCTCTAATCTGCAGATCATTAGCTTCATTAAAGGAAGGAAACTCCAGAGATTTATTACTGAATCTTAATTGGGGACCTGAAAGAGAAAGATGAGGAAATAAAGAAAGAGCCTAAAGAGCCTCAAATTATGAAGACACGTCACATTGGAGAATCTACAATAATTAACTGAAGAATTTTAAGTGAAGAAATCACTTAAAATAATTAACAATTACAAAATTTACTGATTAGTTGACTTTCGTACGGTTAAATATAGTATTTTAGAAAAGTTATGGCACCATCACCCTAAAGTAAAATCTTTAGGGAAATAAAGGAATAAAGGTTATGTTTTGGTCTCACTTCTCAGTCTACATATCATTTTTACTAATTTCTTCCTCTGCAGGTTGGTACTTCGTCCATCGTGTATCCAGCGGCCATGTTTGCTCCTCAGGTGGCGGCCCGCGGCGTCCCCGTGGCCGAATTCAACATGGAGGACACACCGGCCACCATGCGCTTCAAGTGTGTTTCTTTTCACTTTTAAATACATCTCAACATCCTCATGTCACATCAACACAGACCAACGTTTCTCTACATGTGTTTCAGGTTCCACTTCCACGGCCCCTGTGGGACCACGTTACCCGCCGCACTCGCACGCCACGAGACGGAACCACATTGAAAGTGGAGGGTGTGACACTGCAGGACCTCATTGGTCAACATGTGGAGATGGACATGTGTGCAAATAAGATCAAGAAATTACAAGAAAGAAGCTGTTTGATTTAAGAAATGAGATGTGCAATAAAGAATAAATATGAGTTAGTTACACCTTCAGAATCTGTTTAACTTCATGAAGATGTCAAATTAAATTTAAATCTTTTTTAATTCGTCAGAAAATGACAAAAAAAACTGCTGTAACTTAAAATATCATTGTTGTACACATAATTGTTTCTGATGCCAAATCACACAAAGCCTCTGTGCTGCCAACAGTTAATTATTTGACTTTGAATTGTTGAACTTTATTTGCTAAAGTCAAAGACGTTGAAGCAAATTGTTTCCCTCCTTCAGCATATTGAATGTCAGACAGTAGGGGGCAGTGTTTAGCTGCTGCTGTTCACAGGGTCTGTGGGAGTTTCAGTTGATTCAGTTCAACCAGTGGAACCAGTGACTGAGCTTCTCTGCCAGTCACAAGGAAAAGGGTTTTAATTTGAAGGTTGTATGTAACGTGATTGGAGCAGTTTTGCTGATGGGAATTGAAATAAATGAAAACTCATAAAATGAAGGATTTCTTATGAATGTGTGTGTGTTTAAAATACTGCGTTGTTCAAATGATGCAACAGGAATAAAGAGTTTTACTTCAGTGCAAAGTGGTGATGATGTGTTTGAATGTTGGCTGTTAAACATTCAAGACATAAGAAGCTGGGATTAAACACCTAACTAAGTTTGGTTGCAAGAAATGTGAGATGTGTCTCAATCCAGGCTTTGACTCCTTAAGAGGCTTCGTTTGAAGACCGACTGCAGCACGACTAAGCCGTTCCATTTCAGAGACTCCTTCTAATGCCTCCTTCCATTCCCAAGTCACAAAGGACCCAACAGGTGAATCCTTCTCGGACAAACCTGTCCCAGGATTCATAGAGCGCCAGAGAGGAGAGCTCGCTAAGTGTGTGGCTGAGATGAAGAGCACGAGCTCGATACACAAATAGGAAATCCTCCGTAGACCAGACTGTCTCATTTCAGTCAGACCTGTAGATTCCATCCTCCAAAGGAAGCTGCTCCTGAAGTGGAACACAGCCACGTTAACAACCTGCTCCTGAGTTACAGTTTAAAAACATAATGTAAAAGTGTGTCAGTGTTTTAAGTACATCAGAAAATGTCTGGTAGAGATGAAGGGAGCAGCAATGACAAATGAATTGATGAGTTATTGTCAGTATTGGTGAGTATGTGAGTAGACATAGTGTATATCAATATTAATTTGTACCAAATATACTGATCTTCCCTCATTCACTAAAACGTAAGGTCGCCATGACCTTGACCTTTGGCCTCTGACCTACAGAGTAGAACTTCTCTTTCTGTTCCTGAGACACAACATAACGTCTCCGTCACAATAAAAGCTGCAGATCCCTGATCTGTAGGTGACGACACCACAGACATGTCAGCACAGACACACACGGCACAGGTCCAGCTCTGTTTACACTCTCTGGCAGGAGGACGCCAGCTGAGGTTATTAATATTTGGTTAATCTGATGACGATATTCATTCATTAGCCTCCAGAAATCCATCCACCTCACTCCCTCTTCTCCTCCCTCTGCTCTCCCATCTTCTCCTCTGTGCTGTTCTCCCTCCCTCCGCTCTCATCTGATCATCTGCCATGTCTGCGGCGTTTGAGACGCCACACAGCCCCCCCCCCCCCCCCCCGCCTTCCTCCGCCGCCGCCGCCGCCCGTCTACGCCTCCATCACCTGCTCATTAGAGAGAGGATGATGGTCCGACGGTCCCCCATGACTCCGCTCCACAAATAACAGAGCCAATTTCCCGGCTGTTAGGCGGCGATTTCACACCAATCTGGTCTGCGCTGCCCAGCTCGGCCTGTCAGAGCGAGAGCGACGTCTGAGCGAGACAGAAATAAGGTGGAAAAGAAAAGCAAAGCATGGAAAGAGAGGAATGTAGGTCAGAGTGTGATGTGTCGGAAAATACAAGGCCTCTGTGCTGTGAACACACAACGCCCCTCATCCGTCAGCAGATGTACAGAGTAACTACGTAGCTTCACTCAACAACCGCACAGATACTGTTCTGAGCTATTTCATGAGACGGTTCACATTTTAAAGACAGTTACACACATTTATCTGCTTCCTGGAGGAGAATTAGGACGTTTTCTTCGAACATTTCGACCTGTGAACCTCAGAGTATCAGGTGTGAAGGGTTCCTGCACCACGGTCCAGACAACGCACTAAAACTCGGTCCAATCTAAAGAGGTCTGGGTCAAACGTGGTTCGATTTGTTTATCTATTTAATATTTTCTGACATTTAGCAGGAAGTTGAGACACATTAAACGATACAAGAGGAACTAGATCGGCACGTAGAGCACACGCCTCTTCCAAGCACCGTGTTTCACATACTCATAGATATCAGTTACCTGATTGTGATGTTTTTATTCATCAAGGTCCAGGAATTATTTCCATGGAAAAACTGTAAAAACTTTGAAAAACACTTTATCTCGCAATGATAAAAAAAAGTGGATCTGTCCCCTGATCCGCAGTCAAAAGTCAAAAAGAGTTTTTGCTTTATCTTGTTCACAAACAAACAAACGACCAAAAGTGAAAGAATGCAAATATCTCAGGATGAGAAAGAGAAGACGAACACACAGAAGATTCTGACGAAGACGTCAACTTGGAGAGATGAGATTCAAAAGCTTTTAGGAAAGTAAGAGAGTTGGAATTTACACGTCGCGTCCTGCCTCCTCGAATGATCCCCACATGTTCCTGTGTCTGACCCGGAGAACCTCCTGCTGTGTTCTTCGTGAAAGGTAAACTCCAGAGAATGGAGGACATGAACGTCTCTGGTGAGTGTCAACGAGATGGATCATTAAACCCTGACGATGACAAGCTGCTCCAATTATCACCCGGAACCTAAATTTACTCACATGTTGAACAAACACAAGCTTGTACCATCTGAATCATTTCAAAGATCCTAAAATAATCACATAAAACTCCTATGTGAAGGAGTTTTATGTGAACCCCCCCCCCCCCTTCTGTCAGTCAGTCGCTGATGGAAACCAGAGCGACTTCCGATGGCGAGTGGTCGCTGGATGAAGAGGAGAATCTTCCTCTCCTCTGCAGCCAAGGCCGGAGCGAGGTTACGGTAAATATCTCCGTCAATGTCACCAGCAACCGCGTCAGTCCGCTTATATCCCTTTACCCGCTGCACCCCCCATCTCGCCACCGCTTTTTATGAGCTGTGCGCCCACATGTGACCTCTGACGGACAGGGGCTGCTGTTTGTCTGTGTGTCGGCCCGACTCGGTGCAGCTGATTTCCCAGAAGTTTCCCCGGCTTTATTTTACACAAACATTTGAAAACCTTTCACGAGTATTTGTTGAGAATTATCACCTCGGGCCACATGTTTGACTTTCTGTATTTCTGCTGCCGTCAGGGTCGTTAAGAGGAGAGAAAACAAGATGTGAAGTAACAGAATAAAGTTGTGGGATTCTGTGTTTAGAGGAATATTTAGAAAGCAAATCACTGCACAGAGGATTTCTGTCGATGTCCATATGCCCACATCCCCGAGGATGTGGCTCACGCCAGCACCTGGGGTTACCTAATTGAGCAGCTTGATTGAATGTACAGTGTGTGTTTGTGTGTGTGTGTGTGTGTGTGTGTGTGTGTGTCTGTGTGTGTATCTGTGTGTGTGTGTGTATGAATAGTGTGTCTCTCCACAACCTCTTCTTCCACCGACAGAATTTCCAATTAGAGAATATCTGCCCCCGTCTGTGCAAACTGGAGCATCATATTTTATTCATTCGTTTGGCAAACTGTGAAAGTGAATTAACTTTCAGCCACAGACTGTTCGTCCTCCACCGACACACCTGCGACTCTCAGAGCTATAGATTCTTAATTCAGTCCCAGGAAAACGTATACTTTATTCATTCAGTGGGGGGGGGGGAAACAGAGAAACGTCAGTGGCTCTGCAG
>NC_047154.1:25999588-26019588 GCF_009819705.1 Hippoglossus hippoglossus
ACGGGATTTAAAACTTTAATTATAAACAATTATAATTTTCCACAGCTTCATGGTTTAAGGGAGAAACTACAACAACGTGTCACATCATTAAAACCAGGACCTGTTCTCAGGTTGGTAGCTCGTGCAGGGAACTGGGTCCATGAGTATTTCCTCCTAAGCTGCTTCGTGCTTTTAAAAAGCTCAATAAATCAAAATGAGAGTTTGGGATTTGAATGGAAAAACAACATCTGAGAGAGAAACATCCATCGTCTGCAGCGAAGCTACGACTAAATCTGTTTGTTGAACTTGACTCTTTCTCTTTGGTTTTGTCTCCTTTAAGTATTTGACTGTGGTGATTGTTCTGAAATCTAAAGACGAGCAAAGTCAGAGAGAGATTCAAATGAATGAAGCTCGTCCTCTTGTGCCTCAGCGTGATGTTCACCCCAGGGTTAAACATCCAGGTTGTGTGTGAACGAGTCCGTACACCAGCCTCCACTCGTTAGCTCCTCCTCCTCCAGCTCAGAGCTCTGATCTGCAAACATTGATTGGAATCAATAATTCACACCAGAGCTTTAATATTTGATGTGTGGAGCGATAATCTGCTGGGGATAAGTGTTAACCACACACACAGACACACACAGACACACACAGACACACACAGTCCATGAGGACGACGGGTCCCGACAAGGCCGGTGTTTATACCGAAAAAGGTACAAAAACGCACGTACGCGCTCACACGCAGGTGATAATGAGTATTTGTGCGTCCGTCTCTGTGGTTTCAGAGCGTCACTGAGTCGTTGCTGAATATTTGATGTGTCAGGTTTATCATGAAGTCGACCTCGAGCCGCGGTCACCGCCGGTTCCTCCATTGATCAGACCATCGTCCACCTGCTTCTCCCTCTTCTGAAAATAATGAAACTATTGAGCCGCGCTCGCACTGAACGAGGAGCACGAGAGAAAATACTCTGAACTCGTGTTAACAGCAGAGCGACGAGAGCTGAGGCTTTAATTACAGCCTTCAGTGTTTTATTAATTTCCCTGAGCCTCCTCTTGGATGTTTGCTGAGGAGGAAATTGGTTCTGGTTGCAGAAAGATTCTTAAAGTCAGGATCAAAGCCACTAGTTTATTCTCTCAACATGTTGTTGAAGACTCTCAGGGCTCGTTCACAGCTTCCTTCTTTGGTGCAGACCATCGTAGTCACATGGTTTATGTCTCTCAGTGTCTTTAGTGGGATTGTGATCACTTTGTTTCTCTGGTTTTGTGTCTTCTGTCTCTTTTTAAGCATCATTGTTGTTGTTATGTTTCTGTTCTGTTTCCTGTGTCTGTCATTTTGTCTCACTGTCGTCAACAGGTACAATGAGACATGGAGATACCAAGTAAACAGAGTTAAAGGTGTAACACAAAGACTTTAACCAGTTAAACAATCATTGAGTAAAACAACAATTTATTCCAGTTCAGCTCAAATCCAGGCCTGGTCCCCAGACGTCGAACATTTGAATCATTAGTTCTCCTACGACTCTTTCACACCTGGTTTGGACCTTCAGACTTTTCAGTTTAGTCTGAATCAGACCTCAGGATCAACCAGGAAGAGTTTTAAAGCGTGGCTAAGAAGAGGGATGTCTGGGATCTGAGCCCAGATCAGCAGAAGACAATGGATGGATGAGAAAAATAATCATATAAGACCTGATATCTATGAGTGCTGGAGCAGCTTAATTGAATTGAAGGGACTGTTGGGCCTTGGAGGAGAGAGGAGCTCTACTGATGTTCTACTGATAATCAATCAGACCCAGGATCCTCAAGTACATCTTTATATCTTTTTAAGTCGACAGTCAATACACTGAGATTTGACGTGAGGACACATTTTAATCTTCCTGCGACTCACCTTTGGGATCCGTCCCGATGTTCAGCAGCCGTGAAGCGGAGCTGCTGCGTCGAGAGGCGTGAACACATCATGTTTATACACCAGACATCTGCAGCTCTGTCGCGCCTGAGCAGACAAACAGAAGCAGAACTACTGAGATCATGAACCCAGACTGAATTCACCTTCCTCTGCATGCCGCCGCCGCACGAGCCGAGCACACAACGCGCCGTGTGAAGGAGACAACTGTTGTGTGAACGAAATCCATTTACCTTTTGTTCACTGCGGTGCTGTATTCCACCAGGATGACCCTAATCCTACTTTGCAGTCCGCAGTGACTCCACGCCTCCTCCTAAAAGCAGCGGCATGGAAGAAAGTCATTAGGTCGACGGCAGCTGCTCTGCAGGGAATCATAATTGTCATCATCTGCCGTATGGTGAAGTATTATTCAGCCGCTGCGGCTCGGAGGCGTCTGCAGAATTAAACGTTTCCTGTTTTTCCTTTCAAACGAAACTGTTGATTCTTCCTGTAACTTTGTGTTGAAACCAATGATCTTCTATCACCTTTCTTCTTCTTCTCACTGATTTCATCTTTCATTCAGATTCATCTTGAATTGTATCCATTATCCATATTCTAATCGTGTTCATGTAAAATTCCCTCTCAAGCACTCGGGAGGGAAATTCATAAATTCATGAAAAACACAGACAGTGTGAGAGACTTTTCTCTTTTTTTAAACTTTCAAAGACGCAACTGGTGCCGTATGAAAGGGAAATGTACGAGTAAGTGTGTGTGTGTGTGTGTGTGTGTGTGTGTCTGTGTGCATTTTAGTGTGTATTTAAATGATAGTTGCATTGGAAATGTTTCTCAGCTTCCCTGCAACGTCTCTTGCTGAGGGAGATGAGCGGAGCTGACACACAGAATTAAAAATATCTCTCAATAACACTCCCACACACACACTCTGCAACCCAAGAGGCCACACACACACACACACAAACACAAACAACACACACTTTTATCACACAGCCTGAACACCCTTTTTTGTGTCTCTCTCATCTTTTCGTTTCCCCTCTTGTGCATATGGATGCATATGTAAAATCGGCTGCTTGTTCTGAGCTTTAAAAAGACATTAAAGAAGTGTCAAAGAGCTTTTGATGCTTTAACTAGAACTTCAAGCTCACATTTTTGCATTTTTATACAAATTAAACACATTTGCATCATGTGAAGATGTGAGCGTGTCTCCGTTAATGTTTGTGAAGTGATTATTTGGACACTATGATTCACAGGGTCCTTCCGCGGCTGCATAAATCCTCAGCATTTATGCATGAGAGCTGGTTTCTGTGTACTTCTATTGTGCGTCTTCCACAGGGGAAGCACGGAGCTAATTGTGTTTGTATGAATGGCGGCGAGCAGGTTTATTCATGAATGCAAACAACACTGAACCCGCAGCAGCAGCTTCCTCAGCCCCGGTGGAGGGCTCCTATTCATGACTGCGCTGAAGAGCCCAGTCTGCTCCTCGGCTCCCATTTATCTGTCTGTGTGTCTCCCTGCCAGCTGGCTCCCATCACACACACACACACACACACACACACACACACACACACACACACACACACACACACACACACACACACACACACACACACACACACACACACACACACACACACACACTGCGTCCATGACCAGGAAATCACCTGGCTGTGATTATGGGGACAGGGCCCCCGACAAATCAAAGCTGAAATCTCGGGGTCACCTGGTCGGAGGCGGCACTAGACTTGCTCTGACATTTTCAAAGTTTATTATGGATTTATGAATTTAGTGACCACACACACACACACACACACACACACACACACACACACACACACACACACACAGACAGACAGCCCACTTCTTCCACACACACACACCCCCCCCCCCCTGTCCTTCATGTCGGAGCCTCAATTTGGAGAAATGTCAGTGGGCACAATGAGCTGGTGGGAGCAGGGGTGCTGTGTCACGGCGCCGCAGACAGATTCAAACACATCGGGCCGCACTCATCATCATCTCCAACCACCTGAGAGAGAGGGGGAGAGAGAGAGGGGGAGAGGAGGGAGAGAGAGAGGGAGAGGAGGGAGAGGAAGGAGAGCCACATGAGACGAGGAGAGACAAAAGATGGAGCGAGGGAGCCGGGGTGTCAGATTGGGAAACACCTCAGCAGCCTATCAGTCACAACTGCTAGCCTCGCTGCTTCTGTTGCCATGGCAACGGGGGGACTGTCAGGCATCCTGGAGAGAGGGGTGGTCCAAAAGTCTGCAGCTGTCACTTTACTTCAGGTGTGTGTGTGTGTGTGTGTGTGTGTGTGTGTGTGCGTGTGTGTGTGTGTGTGTGTGTGTGTGGATGAGACACTGAGGATGTGGAGATTCTTCCCAAACAACTCAGACCAGTTAAACATTAACAGACAAATAAGAAGAATTCCAGGAGTAGAACTCTGCCGAGGCCCGACCGTCCCTCAAAGACATCCGTCCTCTAAATGTGTCCTCATCGAAGCCTCATTCCCTGGGAAATTGGGGAAAATGTCAAAAGACAAGGACAAGCGTCAGTTTGTTAAAAATCTCATATTTATAATTATTGTTTTTTAATTGTTTGAAACTCTGATTCTGATATTAATCATCTGTTTTTAAATACGTGTTTGATCAGGGCTCGATCGTTTGATGTAAGATAAAAGGATTTATATCAAACTGTCACGATGAGCAGATAAAGAGAGTCACACATTTTCCTCTGGATCAATAAAGTATCTATAATATCCAACTTCTGATCCATAAGCTTCTGCAGCTCAGTGCTGTCTCTCTTTCAATATCTCTTACGTTAGTTTGAATAAAAAATAAAAGTTGTACTTCCCGAGGTTTAGTGTCGAATGTCTGAGACGAATTGTAAAATAAAACCTTGATAAATCTGTGAATAAAACTTCACCTTGTATGAAAGAGATGATTAAACGACTGTTGGTGAGTGTTATGGAAACGGTTCAATATCCATCACATCCTCCGAACCGTACCTTGTGTTTTCATCTTCATTGTTTGTTTGTTTGTTTGTTTGTTTGTTTGTTTGTTTGTCTGTTTTTTAGCAGGGTTCCTCAAAAACTCCTCTTATTGATATCGTTGCCCACACAGCAGCTGAGTGTGTGCGCTCAGAGACCTTTTGTTCAGACGCTGCTTCACAAAGCCTCCTCATTGACGACTCAGCCCATTGACGTGCACGCAGGTCGCAGCAACCTGAGGCACGTGAGCAACAGAAAACAAGGTCATGGGTCAGAGAGCAGGAGAACAACACCTGCGTTTGATCCGGAGCTGAAGAGGAGCTGCTTCAGATTTTAAATGCCTGTTATTTCTGGCTTCCTGTCCGATGAGGCAATTAAGACTGACGTAAAGCTGTGAGGAGGCAACCTCACACAACAAACACGTTTCTGTAGGTAATGACCTCATGACGCAGGGTTTTGTTATCCTGCTCTTACTGGATGATGAGAAGGGCAAAGTCCCGAAGCCCCGAGACCCCAAGTTTACTATTAGTTAGATTTAATTTGTGTAACTGTAATTTTTCTTTGGGAATTTACCCAACCAGAACAAACCAGAAGCTCGATGAACAGATTCTTCAAGTGAAGCTTCTGGTTTCTTCTCCTTATTATTACATTATTGACATTTAAATCTGCAGCCAAAATATGTTGTAATTGTTCACTGACCACATCCTTACTACTTCCACATGCATGTTAAGCTACTGTTGTGATAAGATGAACACACATAACACATGTATGCAAATATCATTGACATGTAAACACTCATCACTCCTCCAGAGCTCGAACAGACTATTTTTAAATATCCTTCAGACCTCTACTCTGAACTGTATCTGCATAATTTACACAATAACCAGCTTCTCTCACTCCTGATGTGCATTTTTCTATTTTATTCCATATTTTAGTTTTATTCAGCCTTTTCTTATGTCGTTTTTTTCCATGATGTACTTCTGCTACTACGATTTGTACTATTTTACAGATTTTTCCTTTGTTGCATGTTTATATTTCAGGTTTTTAATAATATTCTCAGTTGCATTTTATATTAAACAGGTTTATTCTGCTACTTTTAATTTCAGCTTGAGGGGAAACACATTAGTTTCTCTTTAAATAACCTATAAGACATTAATCAGTGAGAAAAGTGCAAATTAAGAAAATGCAGCCTCCTTGAACACAACTGCATTTCATGGACATTCTTATAAAAAAAACGTTTTAATCAACTTTTTCTTCACGAGATGTAATAAAATCCTCCTTCTCATTATTTATAATCTCCTCTTACATCTTAACTCCCACTTCTACATGTTGGAACCTGTCAGTTGCACGTTCAGCTCCCACTGATCTTTACTCTCAGTATTTGTTCTCCCACCAATGATTTGATCTTTGTGGGCGTTTAATTGGATAAAAAAAAAAAAGATTTGTGGCACATTACAATAAATTAACGCGCAAACACACGCACAGAATATGCACAACATGTGTTAAACAACAACACTGGTGCATCACGTTTTAATATGCGCGTCCACATCCTCACAGTTTCCCCTAATTCTGACTGATGCGCTATTTTTATCTCCCTGCAGGACCAGTGAGTCCCTGTTTCCTTCTTCAGCTGGAGAGGAGACGAGCTGCGGGTTCTGCAGTGAGACGCGTGATGGGGACGAGATGCGGGAAAAGACCAAATTGTTGCTATATCGGAGCATCCACCGGTGCAGCGGGTCTATTTATAGCCGGGAACTACATCAGCTCTGACTGCAGACACCGCGAGGGGAAATCTCCAAACCACTGACATTTCACCGGAGCAAATTAAAGCGGGGACAGGGACTCGCTGCAGAGAATAACATTTACTGTGCGTTACGGTGTCAGAGTCTGCACGAGCGAGAGGGACACACAAAGTGCACACGGGGGAAAGACTTGTGCGTGTGTGTGTGTGCGTGTGTTTGTGTGTGTGTGTGTGTGTGTGTGAGAGAGGTGTTTTGATGATCCACAAGCGTGATCCTTCCGTGCGTCCTGATGTTGGAGCGCAGGATCAGTGGTGGTAACCCTGTCTGAGACACCGCAGGAGGTCCGAGAGAGAGAGAGGGAGGGGGGGAGAGAGAGAGAGAGAGAGAGAGAGAGAGAGAGAGAGAGAGAGAGAGAGGGAGAGAGAGAAAGAGAGAGCAGCACATTGGTCGGGCCACTTTCCTGACGACACACCAACAATCGTCAACCTGTGGATAGATCCCCTGCGCGCTGCTCCGCCGCCTCCTCCACCCACTGCCACCCTCTCCCCCTCTCGCACACCGAGCCGAGCGCGACCCCCTCGGACAGCCAGGACGCATGCACCGGGAGAGGGTGCCGGTTCGATTCCCGCGCGGAGGAGAGGAGCCAAAAAGTTGAGGGGGTCGTGCGCCTATTCCCGCTTCATGAATGGCCCGAACATGGAGGAGATGCCACTGGAAAGAGTCAAGACCCGGCGGAGGAAGGGTCACTGCCCGGCCGGTGCCCCCCTGGGCGCCATCGCCTGCGAGGACGAGTTCTCCAGCCCGGAGCTGGAGGCTCTGTTCCAGGGATACAACCTGAAGCTGGAGCAGACCGCCACCCTCAAGGCGCTGGCGGTGCTCATCGTGGCCGCGTCGTCGCTGTCGCTGGTGGAGCTGCTGTCCAGCTCGCGCCTCACCTTGTCCAAGGGCTCGTACCCGGTGCACTGCGTGGTGTTCCTGTCGCTCTTCATCGTCACCAACGTCAAGTACCTGCAGGTGACGCAGCTGCAGCAGATCGCGAAGCTGGCGCTGCTGTTCAGCTTCACCTTTGCGCTGCTCTGCTGCCCCTTCCCGCTGGCGCTGGGCACGTCGGAGCCGGTGAGCGCCGCTGCCCCTGAGCAAGGCGTGTGGCAGCTCATGCTGGTCACCCTCGTGGCTTACGTGCTGCTGCCGGTGCGGACGCTGATGGCGGTGCTGTTCGGGGTGATGCTGGCTGCGTCCCACTTCATTGTCTTAGCGACGTCGGTGACCGGGAGGAAACAGAAGCTGTGGAGGCCGGTAAGTCTCCTTCCACTCAGCCAGGTCCACCACGCACATGTCCAACTTACAGGTAGAGGTTCGAGTCTAACCCCACAACCTGCAGTGCCCAGGTACCGTTGAGCAACTTCTCCAGTGAGTGGAATCTCCCACTCTGGTGAGAAGTGATGCTGAGAAGCAGCTCGCTCACTCTCCCTCGGGAGCAGGGGGTTCGAGCTCTCCCTGATCGAGTCCCAGCTCCAGGACATGAAGCAGGTTTGAATCCGGAAAGTTTCACTTTGCTGCAGCAGCTGGAATGAAGCGGAGGAGGAGCTGTCCAGCTGCTGGTGCTGAAAGCAGAGGGACTGGTCCCTGTGTCCAGACCAGAGGTGGAAACACTGGTCTCATAGTTTAAGATGCATTTAAACCAGTAAATGTTATGTTATGACTTCTTAATCTTCATTAGCAGGTTGTTCACGTGTCCTCTTGCAAAGATCACTTCTTGAATTGTCTTATTTGGATTTTGGGACCTATGTTCACTCACATTTTTCTAGAACAATCAGTTTACAGAGTTTGTTTTAAAGTAAAATCAACTTGTCAAGTTTTACCGTGTAGTTTGACATGACACTTAATTCACAGAAGTAATCCACTGGAATATTAAAACCTCTGCTTGAGACGAGATATGTTCCGATACCACTTTTCCCTCCTCGATAACAATACTTGGACTTTACGCATCGGATGATTCCGAGTTCCAATCCAACACCAGTGCATTTAAACAAATAGCAATTTACTGTATATAAAGTATTTTAAACAGCTGTTTGCTACTAACTAAGTGATGATTATTATGATTGTTGTATGACTTTAAAGACAAAAACATAAAGAGAATTAAACATCATAGACTTTCTTGTATTATCAAGTGACAGTCACAACTGGGAAAAAAAGCAGAAATACATAAATCTAGGAATCCACAATAATTACTTCTTTTAAGTGGCTGTTGGTCAAGTTTTAAACAGAACATTAATCTTATCAAACATTTTCAAATTAAACAAACAGTAAACCTTCTGCAACGTAATGTTACTGCGGAAAATGAAATGAAAGTTTGTTTTCATTGACATGTTTAAACTTGTTGGCCTTGTAGTTACACCCCCTCGCCAGTAGGGGTTTTGAAGCAGCGAAGAAGAAGAAGTGATTTCTAGGGAAAGATAATTGCAGTTTTATCTGTGAAAACCAATTTGGCAAATTTGAAAAACGAATTATGGTGAAACTAATTGAAAGATGTGGCCTCAGATCGGTTCAGAGATTTGCGTAGACGCCAATTCCTGAAGCAGCATTTTACGGAAATATCAGAGGGATTTCAAATTCTGGTATCGGAACATTTTCGTGAGCAAAGGATCATTTCTTTTCTTTATTTTACTTTTTGAGGCCTGAGGAGGTAAAATCACCAGATATTTAACCGAACAAAACAAAAAGAAAAACCACAATATAGCAGGAATACGTTTGACTGTTTCCTTTACTAAGAATCTCTCTCACCATCGCCACCACTCGCTGCATGATGAGCTTCTGCTTTGTGGTTTTTAAACCAGGATACAGAGAAGGTTCATCATCCATCTGCCTGTGCTGGATTAGAGTGGTTCTCTGACCTTTGACCTCTGACCTTTCTGCGACTGACGACCCAAAGTGGCTACAGAGTTCATTCTCTAAATGAAGTGTCCAGAAGGATCAATAGTCTTTGCTCTTTAATCAATGATGCACTTTGTCTGCCGCCCACTCCACTGTACAGCTTTTGTTGTCGGAGTCACACCCACGACTCATGTTGTAATCCATGTGTTGACCTTGATGTCTGTCACTCAATCCATCCTATGGATTAATCAAGGATTGCAGAGTCTAATCTTACCGGGACGTATGACGACTGCGACCACAGAACACGCATGTGATCCTTCCCGCCTCACATGCGTGCACCTACAGTTGTGTAGCTGCTGCCAGCTCTGCTCAGCATGTCTGTTCTTGTTTGTGTGCAGCTGGTGGCCAACGCGGTGCTGTTCACCAGCGTCAACTTGTCGGGGGTGTTTGTGAGGATTCTCACCGAGCGCGCCCAGAGGAAAGTCTTCCTTCAAGCCCGCAACTGCATCGAGGAGCGGCTGCGGCTCGAGGACGAGAATGAGAAACAGGTGAGGTGTGAATTAGCACAAACACGCACAGCAAAAAAATTAACGTGTGGATAAGAAGCAGCGTTAAGACGATGACACGCATCCACACATTTCTTATGCTCCTGAAATCCTCACGGCCTCCAGGGGAAGTTTTCTTTAAGGTTTCAGGTGATGTATTCCAACAACCTGCCCACAGGCGCCGAGTAACTATGACAGCAGCTATTTAAGGAAAGAACAATTACTGTGGCACATGCACCAGCGCCACACGTTCCACCCCCTCCACGCACACCTACAGCACACGGAGCGATTTAACTCAGCCACAATCAGGCAACTTTAACACACAGAAACACTCTGCAATGCACCGCACCCTCCTCACAAAACCCGCCTATACCAGTCGTTTAATAGAGAATTAATTATCCCCTGAACATAATGCGACTCTGTGCATGTCTCACCTTCACAACGCTGCACTTAGCACCTGTGCTTTGTAGATTAGATGGTGATATGCGGTGTTTTCCCCGGCAGTAACAGGCTCCCTTCTGACAGGTAATTACACAAGCAGATTGCTTTCATGGCCTCCCTACTCCAGTAAAGGTCACAGTTTATCTGGGTGAAAGAAACACACACGGACCCCTGATTCAGATCTGTCACCAGGCAGCCGACAGCCGGCAACCAGCCGCCAGCCGCCTGCTGCTGCTGCTCAACACACGTCTCCGGTTCTGAACCTCAGCCGTCAGACAGGTCGCTGGTTGTCACTCTGCTGTTTGCTCTGGGTTTTGCTCTGAGCTGGATCCATAGGTTGTATTGATTACTGAACATGTGCAGGCTATGTGCTGTGTGTCAGGGAGGGGAATTGACTTATTGATTCAATAGCAATCTCAGAATCTCAGAGGCAAGGCATGGTTTCCTCTTGACCTGCGTGAAGCAGGGACACCGGTCAAGGCAGAAGACACAATGCAGGACAACGCTCTGTTCCTCATGTCGCCTCACACTGTAGAGTTTCCATGTTGTCCCTGTGTTTTCGTGGGTAAAGGAAACTCTAACTTGCCCATATGTGTGATTTTTGTTCGTCTCTATGTGTTGTCCCTGTGATTCACTGGCGACCTGTCCAGGTTGTTCCCCACCTCTCGTCCAATATCAGCTGAGATAAGCTCCAGACCCTCAAAGGATGAGCTGTATAGATGATGGACGGACGGATGAAAGGTGTCAAATAACCCCCATCGCACTCTCTCCATCAGCAGAGCAGCTGTTATTACTTTATCCACAAACCTTTACGACTTTGCTCAAAGCAACAAGATGTAACTTTCTCACCTTAAAGCCGCAGCTTGTTAAAGCCGCAGCTTGATAAGGTTTTTCAGTCAGTGTGAATATGAGAGAGTTTCCTCTTTTCACTCCCACTCTTCACCCTGAACCTCTGCTCTCTGTGACTCTGGTGAGTGGGTTCGATCTCCTGTGAGAAGAACTGACTTCACAGAGTCACAGCTTCAACTGTCACAACCAGCTCCAGTTGAAGAGTGAAGCTGAACTGTGGATCGGTTAAAAAGACTCAGAAGTTATTAAAAACCAGAGTTTAGCTCCAATATTCAGCAGGAAACTTTTAAAATATGATGGATTCTAAACAGAGTTTGGTGGATTTGTTACAGCTGCAGCTCTTCAGGTTCAGGAAGCAGAGGATCATGGGTAATATCCAGCGTTCAGGTGTGTTTCAGTTCAGCCAGTGGGACTAGACTGTTTCTTCTCTGCATGAAAAACACATCATCGTTAATTTTTGACTACAGAAAGTGCTTTGACAAAATAAAAATGTCTCCAGGCCTTTCAGAAGCTGCTAAGTGAGTAAGCCGGCATCTTCACAGGCGTAAAGAGTAAATTCCTACAACTGGCAACTCGCATTTCTCACCAGACAAGCTGCTATGGTGAGAATTATGTAAATGTGGAGCATCGTGAAAATACACGAGATCACAGTGATGCAGAGGTATCGGTCAGAGCAGTGTTTTTTCTGTCGTTGTTGTTCCACGTTGTTCTTTTCATACAAGAATAAGTTTGAAGGAAAGAAACAAGGTTTCCTCCCCCGTCTCTTTGTTTTCCACTGAGTGCAAACAAATTGGTTTCCTTCAGTTTCAAGTTGTTCATGTCAAAGATGCAGAGGTTTGGTGTGAGTCTCTCTTTCTAGTTAAACTGCTGCTGGTGGGAGAGATACGAGCCAGTGGTTGATTAATAAACCACCGTGAGAAGCTGAGCTGAACACAAACTGAAACCACCACATCTTCACACTGTGGTTATCATCATTTCCTCGCCTGGCACAAACGTGTGGTGAGAAACACAAGCTCGGGTCAACACGCACACACACACACGCACGCACGCACGCACGCACGCACGCACGCACGCACGCACGCACGCACGCACGCACACACACACACACACACACACACACACACACACAAGCCGCTCTCCAGCGTTTCATTGGCAGGTGAGAACAGCAGTTGTGTGAATGGATGAAATGATGTGAAAAGTCCCGGCTGCTTTTAAAACTCTGTCTCTCGGTGGTTGTTCAGCAGAGACGCCTGATGATTCACTGAGCGTCACAAATATCTGACATCGTGCAGGAGGTTCCAAGGGATCGAAGAAGACGCTTTAGTTAATGAAAGTTGATTGATCGACTTGACAGAAAAGGATTTGACTGGAAATGTTGATCTATGATTGATTTAATGAGTCAGTTTTCAGCCCATGTGAGAATACAGCAGGAGAATCTCCGGCGAGCGAGTGGGCGAGTTGTTGATGCTTCTATATTCACATGAAACTGAATAAAAAACCAACGCCTCAAACTTGTTTCCATGAAAACATAAAACTATTTCCTTATATCTCAATTAATACAATCACACAGTATTTACATCCACCTCCTCTCAGTATAAACTCTGCTCTCTCCTCTGTTTGAACCCCCTCTTCCCCCTCTCCCTCCTCTTCCCCCTCTCCCTCCTCTTCCTCCTCCTCCTCCTCCTCCTCAGGAGCGTCTGCTAATGAGTCTACTGCCCAGGAATGTTGCCATGGAGATGAAGGAGGACTTCCTGAAGCCGCCTGAGAGGATCTTTCACAAGATCTACATCCAACGTCATGACAATGTCAGGTATGGGGGTGTCATGACAACTGTGGGCCGCAGCGGCGTGCGTGGGGGGCAGCGCGGATTGTTTTGATCCAGATGTCACCTGCTGTGACGTCAAGGTCAAGAATAGAAGAAGAGCAATTAAGATAAGCCGTTAACGCCGATGTGATCAAACTACGTAAAGGTTAGAAAGAGAGAAGCGGCGAGGATCTGTTGCTACAACCAGCGGAGACAAGAGGTCTCATCTGCTGTTGATGTTTCATCTGGAATAAAACAAAACACTGTGATTTGATTCAATTATAATCTAAAATCAACTTCCTGAGAGCTCGTTAACAAAGTGGAATAACTTCTGATAAGTGCACGAAGTGAAGAAGCAGTTTCGTAAATTAACGTTTAACGACAAAATCATCACAACAGATTATTCCTGTTTTTTCTGAATCCAAATTTTGCAGATTTTTTTAAATGACTGTCGGCTAAATACCAACATGATGTTGAGAGAAACCTGAGATTTATTACCACAGAAATAATAGTTCATAAAAATGTAATAACTTAAAATCTTAAATCGGTGTTTAGAATAATCTTTGTGATGATGTTCCTAAGAGCTTGACGAAATTTAAAGGTTTGTCGCTGGTGCATCCTTGTTTAAATCGTGTCTCTATTATCTACTAGTGTCAATAATAGACAGATTACAGTGAACCAGTATGAGAGGAGACGTTGAGTGCTGCTGTAACGACTGGTTGATTGATCAGTATTTTGAAAGAAGCTCATTGTGTGAGTCATCGATCAGAATCTGGTGTCAAACACTCGATGTTCCAGCGACTTGTGGCTGTTTTCTGTGAATTCACTTCCAGATATTTGAAGACGTCACATTTTATTGCTCAATAACAACAAACCAACCAGAAGAAGACTTGATGTGCACGTACCTCCACATTGTAAACACACGTCTTGCATCAGATGCGTCCAGATCATTATCTGAATCTGCAGCGTATTTCACCTCTTCATCGATATCAGTCTTGTTAGTTTGACGGATTTTATTCATAAATATCTCGACATTGTCTCTTTAGAAATTCACAAAAATGTCTAAAAACATCACGATGTTAAAGAAAGAGAAAAACGAAACCTCCTCGATCTGCCACAGGAATCGAATCCACTCTAAAAATCAATGACTTCTCTTTGGCCCCACTCCTCCGCCCATTGGAAGAAAATCACTTCAGTAACAGACAAACAGACGGCAATGAAAACATTAGCTCCTTAATTGGCAGAGATAATTATCTAGAATGTCACTCAGTGGAGCTCAAAGCTCCAACAAGGCCCAACAGTCCCTGAGTTCAATCTGTTCACTCGCACAGATATCGGCCCCTGAACAAGTCGGAGTTTTTCATCAAGATAAAAATAATTATTCACATGGAAATGAGTTCAAAAGTCAAGAGCAGATTGATAATCAAAACTATTGTTAGTTGCTGTCCTACTTGTATTAGTCGATTCACGTAAAATCTGCTTTTCAATTATTCTGCAATATAATTTATCAGATTTTCAATTTCCCATTGTTATAAATTGAAAATCCTTGAGTTTCTGAACTTGTAAATTAAATTTTTTAATATATTATTGAATAAACAATTGATCAAATAACTAATCAGTGTTAAAAACAACAGTGATTTGTATCAGCCCACTCAGCAGCAGCAGCCGCCCTCTGTTGAACTCGTAGTAGAGGAAACGTCAGAGAGCGTGAGAACCCGACTCTGAGCTGATTACATCCGGACGAGGCAGCAAAGAGAAGAGCTGTGTGGGAGTGGAGGTAGCATGTCAACAGCTCTCCTGTGAAGAGACAGTCCTCTCCACTCCACGTCTGTCTGTCTGTCTGCTCCCACACTCCCTCGGCTGGGGAACATCACCTCCCGTCCCCCAGCCTCTCTGCTGCGCTGGCGTTCAGCCCAGCATCATGCCGCCGCCGCCGCCGCCGCCACCGCCGCCGCCACTACTGCTGCTGCTGTGTGTGCCAGTGAAGCAGCTCCCGCTCGTCTCCGGGGAGCTGCTGCTGCTACAAACGCACACATGCACACTTAAACACATGGTGCTGAGAAAAACACAAAGTTCTTGTTGCAGAGCAGGGGCGTGACATCTCCCTGATCTGCCCTTTGATGTGGCCCCCATGAACGTTTGATCGTGCACCACAGCGCCGCTCTCCCCTCGTCTTCCGTCCCCCCGTCTCCCCCTCTGCCCTCCTCCTGCCTTCTCCTCCTCACCCCACCGCAAACCAGCAGCACGGCGGCGTTCAAAGACAAATCACACAACACAACAGAGCTCCTCTGTCGAACAGCAGTCGTGATCCCAGCTTTGCATACATCAGGCTCCGGAGCAACTAGCTGCGCTGCCAAGAAGAGAAACAACAACTCGGTCACGATGCGGAGGAACGGCCTCCTCACGCAACGACCATCCAAACTCAGCACTAAACTGTGGAGCACTGAAAGCTGGAGATGAATGTCTGGTCACAGTCGTCTTGTTTACTTACTGCTACGGATCTAGAGCAAACATGTAGATTATTAGTTCAAGATCTACGGCTGCTGCTGCTGCTAACTCCGTCAAGTCTTCCCTTGACCTTGTGACGTATTCCATCGGGGTCAAGGAGTAACCGTTAGGAAAGGAGATTATCTGGACTGTAAATAAAGATGGACGTCGCCTCCCCACTTCCTCCCACTGTCAAGAAATAAAGCCAAAAATTGCAGATACAAACACCGCCATCTTGCACCGAAGACGTCATTTGTAATAATTTAAAACAACTCGTATATGTCGTTATACCTTCAAATCCATATCACGATTACGATTTAATGAACGCTAATAATTAATATTTATAGTTTATTATAATTAATATTTAAGACATGCCTTTACTACACGGGGAAGAGTAATTTTTGCTGCTATCTGGCCGAACTCGGAGCAAATGAACGAGGGGCTGAGCAGCTTTCAACAGCTCCCTGAACCCCGCTGCTGCAGCAGCTAGCCGGCAGCAGGCGTTTAGCTCTTTAATTGATTTAGCGGTTGCCCTGAAAGACACTTAAATTTATCAGGGATTGGATTAATGTACTCGCTGCTCACTTCACATCTGATCTTCATTAGCAGGTCTACCTTTGTGCCTGGTGCAGTTTAAATACACTGTGTGTTTCTGTAGATTAAGTCTTTACTTCCTGGAGAGTGTGAGGAGCAGAGAGTTCTTCACTCTAGATTAAGATCTGTTTTTCCTTCCCTCTGTGCAGCATCCTGTTTGCAGACATCGTGGGCTTCACCCGCCTGGCCTCTCAGTGCACAGCTCAGGAACTCGTCAAACTGCTCAACGAACTCTTTGGGAAGTTTGATGAACTGGCGACAGTAAGTGCTCTGCCTCCGCCCTGTTACTGATCTCTGCTGCGCGATGGAAACGATGAAATCAATCACAAAGTGCGATCAATGTGCAGCAGAAAGTCTCTTTCAGCGACATACCACTGATGGATCGACCATTATTTACACTGTAGGTGATTAATCATCAGCCAGTTATCATGTCTCAACCAAACACTTTAAATAAAACTGTCCACTTCCTCCCACTATCCATAAATGAAGCCAAAATGTTCTGCCACGCAGCCATTTTGTGCCAAAAGACGCCCTTTGGAGCCAGAGTCTGTGCAGAAGCATCACTGGGTTGAAGCTGCAGCAAAGTCCTGCTGATATCAACCAATCACGAGTCAGTCTCAGCTGTCAATCATGACATTTCACTCTGTTTTTATATCATCAAATAACACAAATACATCATATTATCATATCACAGACATATCATCACCTGATACAGTTTAGTGAGGATGGTTTGCAAACAGGAGTTTCAGCAGAGACAGGGGACATTAACATTTCATGAGCAGTTGTGTATGTATATAACATTCACTCTGCTTTTCGCTGTGTGTTTGGTCTCCACCTGCTCTTGAGGGAAATGTCTGTGTCTGTTCTTCACTGTGTTTCCCCAGCTGCTCTCGGACTGTCTGCTGCTGCAGAGCAGAAAGTGTTTAATGGCTCGACGCAGCTTCTCTTCTCTGAAAACAGCTGCCGGCTGCAGCAGAAATCAAACGTATGAACCAGAGCAGCAGAGTTACAGGTTTAGAGCTTCTGCAGTTTCAAAGATTTTCATTTCAATAAATCGAGTATATTGTTATTACAAAAGTGATTGAGCCACAGAGTCCACTATTTAAAAGTGTGGCACATTTCCTAATAATGCAATTTCAAATTAAAACCCCTGAACGGCACGTTGACTGGAGCACATACGTCTGCTCTCCTTATCGTTCCCTCATCATTGTGCAGGGGAGTAGAGAGCAGCAGCTTCTAGATGAAGAGCTGCGTGCGACAGGCTGCACAGCTCCAACTTCTCAGCGAGGGAACCATCTCCTGTCGCTGTGCCTGCTGCGTGCAGGCGTGTGTCGTGTGCAGCATATAATCAGATCCCAGTTTCTCATAGGAGGAGGGAAACAGGTCAAACGTTGCCTTTGACTTTTTTTTAAACGTCACCTGTGTTAAACCACATTTGAAGCTGTGTCAAGATTCATGGAAGTTCGAACCCAAATGAGATGGTTTGTGAAATAGAGGCTTTACATGTTGGGCGTCACCAGCTCATCCTGCCCTTATTACTGTTGCCTAGCAACAGATCTGCAGATAGACTTTTAATGTACCATTTTGTACCTTTAGCTTTTTCGGTTGAATTGTGATAATTGGACGTGTGGTCGCTTGTCGGCGCCATCACCTCTTGTTGGTCGCTGAAGTGCAATGAATCCTGGGAAAGTCTTGGCCGGAAAGGACACAGCTGTTGGAGCCTTCGTTTTTTTGGGCATTAAAAGGAAGCGTTTGTTGGACAAATCTGAAGAAGCCTTGGAAGTGGGACATTCAAGTCTCGCTGCAGTGACTCCATCGATCTTCAAATGCAAACTGGGAAGGACTTTTCAGTTTGGTCCATGTCCCATTCATTGACTTGGAGAAGGCGGGACTTATGACCTCCTGTAAAGTCGTGCATCTTTATATAGAATCTATGTTTAACCAGTAACTTCAGGAATCAACACATCAACCTTTGAGATCACGATATTAAATGTAAGGCTGAAAACGTGCTGCTGATGAAAGTGTGGACACTGATGAATAAAAAGCTGAACAGGCTGAAGACATCGTCCTGGCTGACGTATCGATCGAGCTCCAGTTTGTCCAGTGACGGGGGAAAAGTAAGAAGATTTAAATTCAAGCTTCTGTTATGAAAGAATGTCACTGAGCGGTCACAGTGAGCTACAGCGAAGGGGGGGGGGGGGGGGGGGGGGGGGGACGGACTCCAAACCGTGGCTGAGCTCCTGTTTCAGCTCGTTGTTCCTCCGCAACACAAAAAGCCTCCAAGACAACTGAATATATTATTCAGTCCTGGCTGGAGCTCATCTATTATGCCAAGTCATATATTGATCCACGAGTTAAAGTAGATCTGGAGAGGCTGAGGCTGACTGACGCGGAGGAAGAGGAGGAGAGGAAGATGATGAAGGTCAAGAGGGAGGAGGGCGAGAGACGAGTGAACTGAGTTTTAGACGGAGTGGAGATAAGGGCAGAAGATTTTCTGTATGTTGGTGCGTGCGTGCGTGCGTGCGTGTGTGTGTGTGTGTGTGTGTGTGTGTGTGTGTGTGTGTGTGTGTGTGTGTGTGTGTGTGTGTGTGTGTGTGTGTGTGTGTGTGTGTGTGTGTGTGTGTGTGTGTGTACTATCTTGCACTTGATAAAGAGAGAGTGTGTGTATGGCAGCATACACTGTTCGTCAGTAAGCCTGTGTAGTGTTGTTCTCTGGGAAAGAAGATTAGGTGAGTGATAGGTTATCTGCCGCCAGACTACTGTAATCATATTAATACTGCACACACACACACACACACACACACACACACACACACACACACACACACACACACACACACACACACACACACACACACACACACACAGACACACACGCTTGCTAACCCATAGTTTTATCTGTGCTGTCAGTAGAAATACAGTACAACAGACCTAACACAACATCCACACACACACACAGACACAAACAGACACAGACAGACACACACACACACACAAACAGACACAGACAGACACACACACCATCGGGTCAAACGGAGGATGAAGTCCACCACAGTTAAAATATCTCACTAGGTCAGAGAGAGTAACGGAAAAAATAATCTCAACTCATCGTCCACAGACTCTGGGGCTTTAAACCTCATTTCACGCTCTTTATTAAACAACTTGGCTCCGTTAGAGAAACTTTCACACTTTTACATTTTAGTTTTAAAATGCACGAGAGTTCTGCTCTAACGTTAAAACATTTTAGTTTGAAAACTCCAGGGTTGTGTTTGAGTCTGGACGGACACAAAGTGAGACTTTAGTAAACGATGACGTTCTTTTCCCGATTCTCATCAAACTGACGACCAGCGGTGACACTTACCGTCAGTTACTAAGCAACCAACAGCAGAGTCGACAATCTACTTCCTGTTCACGCCACTTGACCAGTGTACATAAAGTTTCAGGTGCGGACTAAGAATATTTTCTCCTACGGAACTAAAACGTTCAGATTGTTGTCATCTTAAACACTGTTTTAAAACGAAAACATATTAGTGAGGACGCAATCTATTCACGCTAAGTTTTTACGTCCATGCATCAGACCTCGTAGTTCCAGCTTCAGTAACGCGTGATGCAGTTCTTTATCTCACCCTCTCTCTCAACTTGTCTTTCGCTGTGTAGTCTGTGTACCTGTCACTTTGAATCTACTGCACGTGAGAGTGACCTACTGACATAGAGTGAATTCATTCTGTGGGAAATGCTGCAGAGAAAGTGGAAAAGAAATTCATGGATCCACCAATTTGTTCAGATCTGCACCAAAGTCCAACCCCGACAC
>NC_047154.1:26024588-26057088 GCF_009819705.1 Hippoglossus hippoglossus
GCTTTGGTTTCACTTTCGAGAAGCCGACATGTCATCCGTCTTAATTCACATTCTATGTTTAGGTTAGTCGAGGTTTAGCATGTTAGCGTTTTATTTACCATCATACGCTAAGAGAATCTATATCCGATGGGATCTGTTCTATAAGTGTTGGACGATGAATAATTCTAATTCTGAACTGATGATGGCGCCAGATGAAAGTCGGAGGTTTACCAAAGTTATTTCAGTTCTGCTGCAGTCGTGTTTTTCATGGAAATTGAGATTTGGCAATTGACGATGATGAAGATGGACGATGATGTTTCCTTGGTGTAGTTACCTGTAAGTGCCTTTCTTCTCCCTGCAGGTCCGTGGTGGAGGCGACCGAGGTGGATCTCAACATGCGTGTTGGTCTGCACACAGGACGCGTGCTGTGCGGCGTGCTGGGCCTCAGGAAGTGGCAGTACGACGTCTGGTCAAACGATGTCACACTGGCCAATGTGATGGAGGCCGGAGGGCTGCCGGGGTCAGTGCTGAGTGTTACACACACTGAGACTCTACAGAGTCAGCTACAGTACAAACACACACATTCAGACGCACAATATCCCAGCAACACACAGAATACGGCTTAATAATGTGTCCGTCACATCAACAGATGTTGAAATGCATGATTTTTGCTATTGAACAGTAGGAACGTAAAGTTTAAAGATGTGCCAAATGTCCAGATCTTATATCTTAATCCTTTAAAAGACATATTCTGCACATATTCAGGCTTGTAATTTTAGCTTGGTCCATGTCCCATCTGCTAACACGGAGGAGGCAGGGTTCATGGTCTATACTGCAGCCATCACATCCACAGTATAAAACTGTGTTCACCTTTAAGAAGTCACCTCATGTTTGCTCTTTAAAAGATATTCGGATTAAACGAATTTCCCTTTGAAGCGGCTTCATGAATTTCCTCCAAAAAGAACTGACGCAGCAGCTGAGAAACACGTCGCAGCACTAAGATTAAATTAAAGACACTTCATTCAAGAAACCTCACCGACAGTAACAAGCTGATTTTCATTTACAAAGCAGTGAAATGAGGTCACTTCAGCGGCTCAATCTGGTCTTGTTTCAAGTGAAGTAATACGATTTTAGGACTCGTTATGAGATTAAATGAGTCGTTAGGAGGAAGATTTATTTGCTGTGAAGAGTTTTGAGCAAGTTAAGAGGCCATTAGGCCGATGGAAAGAACGAGGGGGGGGTGGGTAATGATTTGAGACCTTAGCAGCTGACTTCTATCAATAACTGCTTTTCGTTCCTCTGCTCGCAGCAAGGTGCACATCACCCGGACGACCCTGGAGTGCCTGAACGGAGACTACGAGGTGGAGCCGGGCTTCGGACACGAGAGACACGCCTTCCTGCAGAAACACAACATAGAGACTTTTTTCATCGTGCCGTCCCACAGACGCAAAGTACGCCACGCAGGACGAGTTCTTTCCTTCCCCGCATCCTCCCTGTCGCTCTCTCGCACTCAAGCCGAGAGGTGACACATCTGTCAGTGTTGTAATAGTTGATCCTCTGACGCAGAGCGGGAGGCAGGCCATGTGTTAAGCTGGCGTACACATGGCTGGTGTCACTATCTCTCGCCAACTGCGCACGTGCTCCAGAGCCGAGTGCGTCTGCTCACAGCATCGCACGTTCACAGATAAATGCACAAACACAGATAAACAGACGACGCATCCAGGTTTTCTAACAACACGCACTTAACAGTTTACTGTTGAAATCCCATTGAAGCCAGTTTTATTTACATGAATGAGATGATTCGACAAAACGTAAAGAATCTCACGTCCCCTCTCTCTGTTTACTGCAGATGTGATGATGTGCTCGTAGCAACTTCATCTCCATAAAGATGCTGGAATTCAGTTAATGTGAACTTATATAAAGAGAAAGATTGTAGGTAAAACATGTCAAGTATAAATGTGAAGGATTGCACACTTGAATTGAGTGGGAGGCTCCTTCAGAGGCTGGAAATGAGCAGCCTGGTTGTAGTTGTTGACCTTGAAATGAAAAAGGTTTTATGTGTGAGATTCAAAGACTTCAGTGATCATTCATCACATTTACAGGATGAAGGGAGATAATGTTTCCAGTCTTTTATTTGTGGCCTGTGGTTCATCTCATGATCTTTATCTTTCTCCTCCAGATCTTTCCGGGTCTGATTCTGTCGGACATCAAACCAGCCAAGAGGATGAAGTTTAAGACCGTGTGCTACCTGCTGGTGCAGCTCATGCACTGCAGGAAGATGTTCAAGGCCGAGATCCCCTTCTCCAACGTCATGACCTGTGATGACGACGACAAGGTGACTGTTGTGTTCGTCTTCGTGCTGGTGCACCACTACTGCACTGGGCAGACACGAGTATCTCTGGGTTACATAGTAGGAATAAAAAAATCCTTCTTAATGGGTTGGTATGTCCATTTGTGATGGAGTGAAATCCTGCTCGGATTCTTAATCTTCTGCTACACACACACACACACACACACACACACACACACACACACACACACACACACACACACACACACACACACACACACACACACACGGTAATCTGGATTTCTCGATCTGGCAGCATCATAAGCACTACAGTATGCCTGCATTACAACTTCTTGTTGAACAGTAAGCCAGTGGAATAGATATTATTTGCAACTCCATGTTAACCCGCTGCTCTGAAGCTCCCGGTGTGTGTCCCTGTGTTTGTGTAACGTTGTGCGCATGTTTAAATGTGATTTGTGATTTGCTTTTGTGATGGTTACCGGTGAACCGCCATGACGCAGCGAGCGTGAGAGCGTCACGGTGCAGCGGGTTCGTCCCTCGGTCGAAGCTGTCAGAAACGGCGCAGCAGCTGTAATCCGCCCGACCGTGTAGCTGGGCCAGGCATTAGTGCTTCATGATTCTGATGAGGTGGCATTATGACTGCTGGTAATCACCCACAGCCGGGTATCATCTGCTCTAATAGCATTAGCCGCATTGTTACGTGATTATAGCCAAAATCCTAGCATTGTGACACGGAGGAATTTTATAATAGAATTATGACACTGGAAACTGTTCTGGCCCCAAAAATATAAAATCATCTGAATCCAACGGCAGATTTCTGATTTATTTTATTTTTAGAAATAGCCCGTGGACATCGGCTCACGTTCACCTTCCCGATGTTACTTCTTTCAAAAGTTCGACTCCATCTTTTGCGCTCTTGTGTGGCGGTAGATGGGATTTGGTGCCGACCATCATCAGTAAAGACGTCCAACATGGTGTGTGAAATACTGCCACCAGCAGATGGCAACACTGAGTAATTTTTCAAATTTTACGTTAAGGTTGAATTTTGTCATTTTATGCGATATTTAGGTGGTAAATACATTATGCAGTTTCGCGAAAAACACTCTTATCTGCCTCAAACTGAACAAACATGTTAAAATGATAAATGCTAAACTTTGAATATCAGGATGTTAACATTCACTAGTTATAGACATGCTAACTGTTGTCAACACTACGTACTATTCCATATGTACGCTTTTGCTAACAGTATCTTGCTAACGTTAGCATCAACAGCTGTTCACTCACCGATCCAACAGAAACGTTGCAAGTTCAGAATCAAACCTGTGACGTCTCCAGAGGTTGGCGAGCAACGTTGTTTTGCTTCTGTTGCTGTTCCCTCTTTGTTTCTACTGGAGCTAGCATGCTAATCAGCTAGCATGCTAACCACCTGCCTCTTTTATGCCGCGTTCCATTACAGCTCGGAGCTCGGCCCTCGGAATGACGTACTGTGTGTACGACACATTAAACGACAGAAGTGCTAACAAACAGTACAAACTACAGCTTTCACTACTGTTGATACACGGAGGGGCCATCTTGGATTTCTAAATCGGGGGTGGTGATGTTCCTCCGACCTTCCGAGTCCAGATTCCAACTTGAGGTGGCGTAGTTTGAAAATTCCGAGCTCTGGGGTTCACTGGTTTTAATGGTCAATAGTTTCCACTGTAGCTAACATGCTAACCTGCCAGCGTGCTAACCACGAGTCCTCGGTCTTTCTCTGACTCTTCTCCAGAGCAGATATTCAGACACAGTTAAACATGGAGAGCGCGGCTGTGATTAAAAACATGAATCAAGGCTGCGTCACATTTCGTCTCCGGGCTCCGGTCGTGCGAACGCTCGCTGGCTTTAACGGGAGACTTTAAGATTATTAATTACACCTGTTCTTTTGCTGAGCCTGGTCTCAGACGTCAGCCCTGAGCAGATGGTTAATAATAAAGCTGATGATGTAGAGATGAGTCTGCGAAGCTTGAGTACGAGCTGGAGATTAAACCTCTAATTTATCTACAGAAATTTGTATTTGCACTAATATAAAAACTCGTAATGTCACAGACATGATTTTCCCGTCTACAATTACTCAAAACAAACTGAAAACCTTCATTATTGGTTCTGGCTCATCAACCAAGTACTTTAAATTATCCCAGAGTTTTGTCTAAAGGGTCTTTTCGGAGACAGTGCAGAGACTAACAGTTTATTTAAAGATCTGAATCTGTATATTATTTGGTTTCACTTCATTCCAGGCTTTACTTACACGTCGTACATATTAGGTACGTGTGTGTTTACCCACCGTGTCAACAATGAGAACTAAGTCAAGGTCAACTTTATTGTCAATTCTGCCACATGTACAGAACGTAGACGGGATAGAAATGCAGTTTCTCTCTGATCCCCGGTGTAAACATCTAAGTAGACAGAACAAATAAGTACGCAACTTATTAAGTACATATTAGTATACTGTACGGCATAGTACGCGGTCATAAGCTGGATAGGATGAGAGTGGTGCAACCATTTGTTTTTCTTGTGTATAATCATCGTAACATCCCTACAAAGCCAGGACTGGGTTGTTGTTGACGTTTCCTTTAGTTGATAAAGTTATGAGAGTCTCCTGAAGCCTCGGCTGACTCCTCACTCTGGACGCCACACTGCATTTGTCAGCGTGGACATGCCGGACAGGCCCGGCCTCTGTGGAGACTGATTGTGTTGCCTCTTTGTGTGTCTGACAGCGGAGGGCCCTGCGGACCGCGTCGGAGAAGCTGAGGAACCGGACGTCCTTCTCAGCCACCGCCGTGCAGCAGGCGCCGGGAACACGAGTCAACCGCTACATCGGGCGGCTCATCGAGGCGCGGCAGACCGAGTCCGAGACCACGGACCTGAACTACATCACCCTGTTCTACAAGAGCCGAGACAGGGAGCGCAGAGTGAGACACACACACACACACACACAGACACACACACACATCTGCACAGAGCCCTGCAACTTTGATTCATGTTTACAAAAGGAAACAAAATAGAGCAATTACAGTTTCCTCATTACACACAAGGTAACATGGCTCCATGTTTCACCCCCAATCTTATTATCTCACACACACAGTCTCTGATTCCCTTTCTTCCTTTCTTCCCCTCTCTCCTACGCCTGTCGTCTATGATGTGTGTCTGTGTGTGTGTGTGTGTGTGTGTGTGTGTGTGTGTGTGTGTGTGAGGATTCCACCCACCCTCTCAGGAGGGGGTGCAGATAATGATTCGGGAAAGTCTGAGTGGCACACGTGATATCTTTTTCCTGTGTGTGTGCGTGGGTAGAGTCATAAAGGAGAAACAGAACAAGGGTGTGTGTGTGTGTGTGTGTGTGTCTCTGTGTGTGTGTGTGTGTGCTTGTGTGTGTTCGTGTGCATGTAGCTGAAGAAGTAAAACCATACACAAAGTAAAAACTGGTTTAGTAGTAATTGGGTGTAATTTTAAATGATTCTGATTGTTTTTTTGTGCCCAATGAGAATAAAGTGAATTAGTACAAAGGTTTTATTTACTCCCACTCGACTAGCAACAGATTCCTCTCATACAATGCCGTTAGAGTTCAGCTTCTTTGGGAGGAAAGATGAAAAACTCTTGTATCTGTTGTAGAAATTAAAATGACAAATTCAGAAACAAGCCATGAGCCCTGATTCAGTCTTTTGATTGTGATGACGTAGTGAGTAAACTATTAAGATTTTAAGAATTCTAAATTCCAAACAGATTTAATTATCCCCTCTGACTGTAGAGGCCGCTGTTGCTCAGTAAAAGTTACACAATCACAAATGATGTCGGTCAGTGGTCAGCTCATCGGCGTCCATGTTAACGTACGTTCACACATTTCATTGCAATACGAGGTTCAATATCTTCAACTTCAACGTGGAGGAGCCAGGTGGGAATCAAACCACCAACCCTCCGACCTGCTCTACCCCCTGTACCGCATCCAGCTCTCAACATGAGGCCCTACGCACTTGTTCATTCGGTGTTTAGAAGCAGGGTCGTGATTCCCCTCGTGAAGATCTAGAACTGTAACACGATGAATTGTTTCTCTCAGTATCACCAGGTGTATGACGACCATTTCATCAGTGCTGTGGTTCTCTCTCTAATCCTCGCTGCGCTGTTTGGCCTCATCTATCTGCTAATGATTCCACAGTGAGTGCACACACACACACACACACACGCACGCACGCACGCACGCACGCACGCACGCACGCACGCACGCACGCACGCACACACACACACACACACACACACACACACACACACACCACATTGGCAGTTTGTCCGTTGGTGTAGCATAATTGGATCGCTCTTGCCGGGCTGTAGTGACACAATTAGAGAGGAAGGTGATTTCACTGCAGTCAGTGGAAAACCAGGGAAACCCGTCTCACTCTGGTCTCCTCTCCTCTTCCTCTCTCCTCTCCCCCTCCTCCCTCTCTCCTCTCCTCTCCTCTCCTCTTCCTCTCTCCTCTCTCCTCTCCTCTTCCTCTCTCCTCTCCTCTCCTCTTCCTCTCTCCTCTCCCCTCCTCTTCCTCTCTCCTCTCCTCTCCTCTTCCTCTCTCCTCTCCTCTTCCTCTCACCTCTCCTCTCCTCCCTCTCTCCTCTCCTCTTCCTCCCTCCTCTCCTCTTCCTCTCTCCTCTCCTCTCCTCTCCTCTTCCTCTCTCCTCTCCTCTTCCTCTCTCCTCTCCCCCTCCTCCCTCTCTCCTCTCCTCTTCCTCTCTCCTCTCTCCTCTCTCCTCTCCTCTTCCTCTCTCCTCTCCTCTCCTCTTCCTCTCTCCTCTCCCCTCCTCTTCCTCTCTCCTCTCCTCTCCTCTTCCTCTCTCCTCTCCTCTTCCTCTCACCTCTCCTCTCCTCCCTCTCTCCTCTCCTCTTCCTCCCTCCTCTCCTCTTCCTCTCTCCTCTCCTCTCCTCTCCTCTTCCTCTCTCCTCTCCTCTTCCTCTCTCCTCTCCCCCTCCTCCCTCTCTCCTCTCCTCTTCCTCCCTCCTCTCCTCTTCCTCTCTCCTCTCCTCTCCTCTCCTCTCCTCTCCTCTCCTCTTCCTCTCTCCTCTCCTCTTCCTCTCTCCTCTCTCCTCTCCTCTCCTCTTCCTCTCTCCCCTCCTCTTCCTCTCTCCTCCTCTTCCTCTCTCCTCTCCTCTTCCTCTTCCTCTCACCTCTCCTCTTCCTCTTCCTCTTCCTCTTCCTCTCCTCTTCCTCCCTTCTCCCTCTCCCCTCCTCTTCCTCTCTCCTCTCCCCCTCCTCCCTCTCTCCTCTCCTCTTCCTCCCTTCTCCCTCTCCTCTTCCTCTCTCAGGGGGATGCTGGTGCTGCTGCTGCTGGTGCTGTGTGTGTGTTTCCATGTGACCTGTGTCATGTATCTGCATCTCACCAGTGTTCAGGTAGGAACTTCCAGACATGTCTCCTTTTGTATAGAGTTTATGAACCGATTCTCCTTTTTAGCAATATTACTACCTCGTTACACCACTTCAAAACAAATTATACTGTTATACCATCAGCAGAAACAAGGACTCATACATCTTCTTGAAATGTGTCTTGTTAATATTATAATGATTTGGCTTTACACTGAGCAGGAGTGTAAGGCTGTCTGGTAGTATTTGTTATATTATAATATTATACTTCTTTTTTTATTACATTAGTATTTATTATATTTTGGAGATGAAGAAGAAAAGTGAACACCCAGCAGCTCCTCTAAAGCTCAATACATGATACATCTCATTTCTAAGGCTAGCACTTTCCCCCTGCTCCCACTCTTTATGCTAAGCTAAGCTAATTACCTGCTGGCCCAAGCTTCATCTTCTGCACGCAGACGATAAAAGATCTGGAGAAAAGACAAAAGTTTATCTCCTGAAATATTAAAATATTTTTTATGAGGCCATTTAGAAGAATAAGCTGCAGTTTTTTATTTTTTATTTCATGTCTTCATCAGAAAACTGTGTGCTTATTATAATTATACCTTCATATTTACTGTTTCTTCCTGAACATCTTGGTCAAATCCCCTGAACAACAACAACGAACCATTTTAACACAGTTTAGACTAAAGGTTTTTGCATAAGTCAGGTGAGCAGGACTTTATTCTGCCTGTGTCCTGCCTTTATGACACTGTGGCGTTATCACGCTACATTGAACCGTCATCCTGTCCTCTAAGCGCCTCCTCTAATTGGCACGCACACAATGAGCCACACCACAGAATGCAGCCGTTTCATTTCCACTCCCGACTAATGATGTGTCCCAAATGCTATTGAGGTGGATAAACAGGTGCTTCATTTACTGACTCCTTCTATTCACCTCCCCCCCCGTCCTCCCCGTCCTCCTCCACCTCCCCCGTCTCTCCCTCTGGTTCTAGTGCCAACCAGGCTGCCTCACCATCCAGATCCGGTCGGTGCTGTGCGTGTTCCTCGTCCTGCTCACCTACTCCGTGGTCCAGGCCTGTGTGGTAAGTCTCTGTGTTCACAACAGACATACATCTGTTGTTTAGTTTTTATTGTCGAGCACATTACTGCTTGAAACCAGCTCCAAGTGCTTTACAGAGCCAGAACATTTTCTGAAACGATATTGATGCCAAAGCTGTGGATATCAGCCGCTGTGCAGAACACTGGTCTGATACCAGTGTTCAGTTAAAGGCTGTTTACCTGCATCATCACTGTGAGTAACAGGGATCAATCTTTTATATGAAAGGCCACATCCTAAATAAAGATATAAATGAAGATGGACGACATGACAGCTCCTTCAAAATGAGGCCAAAGTGTCTGGATGGCTCTTAATTAGCAGATGGGACCTGAGCCAAATTACATTAAATCATTTTGCACAAAGGTGGTTTCTATCATATTAGGTCGTTGTTATCACACTGACGTACGATCGTGTTTCTGATAAGTTTGGTTTTAATTATCTGATGAGAGGAAAACGGGCTGAGACGTCAAGAGGGCAGAGATTTCTGAATAGAGCGAGGAAGTGGAGATATGTCAAAATATGACGAATAAACACATGTATATAGATTTACTGAATTGTTAGTTATTATTGAAATCCTTAGGAATCATGCATCATCTTCAGGATCAGGGCACACCGAATAAAATTATGAATACAAATCTAAAATACTATCATTTTCATAATGGTGAGCATGTAAATTTATCATTAGTGTTGCAAAGCTTTTATTATTTGCCTAAATACAATATAATCGACTTAATTAAAGGGTCTTAAAAGCCTGTATGAAACTAATGATGATAAAAGCACTTGAGTTCGATGAGCTGTCGTCGTTTCATTGTTCTTCCAGCAGAGTTAAGTGTTTACTCGTCTCTGCAGAATTTGGAGTTGGCAGAATCGCAGCCGAGCAGATGTTGCTGCCGAGTCTCAGAAGAATATAAACATCAACTGTTCAAGAGTAAAATGCTCATTCAAATATTTTAAACTTAAATTGGCTGGTGTCAACACACTGGAACTCAGTCGGTGTGTGTTTGTGTATAAACACTGATCTTTTCAGGACCTTGTTGACTGAAGTCTGGTGGAATTGAGGCTAAAGGTCATTTCTAAGGTCACGGTTCAGTTTAGGGTTAGTCAGATAGGAAGAAGGTTTTGCTGTAGCTAGATTTAAGGTTTTCCACAATGAATGGAGGTCAGTTTCTTCACATTTTGCGCAAACAATCACTTGGACTTGAATCAAACTTTTGAAATTCCTTTATCACATTTGTGTCTTTCTAGACAAAAGTCTGGAAATGCATGGATCGAACTGGTTGGCAGTTTTTCCAACAGGACCTACAGTTCTGCATATTATACAAACTGCATTGTCATGAATATACTGAAAACTGCTCGTAGGTGGGATGCGTTCCTTGGGGGAACGTGGCGTTGACGAACTCCAACCGCTCTGTGGACGTCGTCCTTGCGGACACGGGCGGCGTCGAACCCTCCAACAGCACCGCGGAGGAAAGAGCCTGCTCCAACATGGCCTATGGCCTGCTCTCCTGCGTGGCCGGCACCCTCACTGTCGTGCCCTACCTCCGCGTGTCCTCGCTCCCCAAGATCTTCCTGCTCCTCCTCCTCTCTGTCACCTACACCGTCGTCATGGAGACCAGCGGCTACCGCCAAGCGGTGGGGTGAGACTGAGCTGCATGTGATGTGTGGTCTTAAACAACTAAAGATGTGCTGAGGTTGTTTCTGTGAAAATGTCCATTATTATTTCCTAATATATCTTGTTTTGTCTAAGTTCAGAACCCAAAGCAAAGAAAATGACTAAACTTTTACATTTAAAAGGACACAAGCAGGAAATATTTTAGCTTTATTGCTTTATTTAGTTCAGTTATTTGGCTTTTTCGTGTGTTTCTTTTTCGTGTCTCGACAAAACAATCACTTAACAGTAAATTACAAAAACAAAACTCCACTTTGTGTGTCTTCCAGTGGCGGTTTCCTCCACACGCGGGGCTACGACCCCGTGTTGGCGGTCGTGTTGTTCTCTGGAGCTCTGGCTCTTCATTCCCGACAACTGGACCTGAAGCTGCGGCTCGATTATCTCTGGGCTACTCAGGTAAGTGTGTGTCTGTGGAACCAGTGGCTGCTGATGTGTGATCCTCTTATTAGGTCGTTTAGTTGAGTCATAAACGTTTATTCAGGTGGTTTGACGTTATTTGTCAGGTTGTTGGTTTGATCCTCATGTCGACATGTCCCTTGAGCTTCAAACAGCTGATGAAAGCTTTTAAATGAAAGTAACACGATGTATTCTGAGGCGTCGGGATCTAAGCTGGTTTGTTTGCAGGGATGATGGTTCAATCCCCCACTTCTCTTGTCTGTGTGTTGAAGTGTCCTTGAGCAAGACACTGACCCTGTGTGTATGTAGGTAAGAATGAGTGAATAGATTTAAATCAGAGAAAGATACACGCTTCTAGATTTTAGTCTTTTTGTTTGAAGATAGTTAAAATATTTCGTTAACTGATTTTAATTTCAAATTTATCTCTTAAACATCAAATCGTTGTCGGCTTTAGAATCTAAATATCATTCAGGCTCAAGTGGTGATTGATTGATTTTGACCATTTATCAATGAATTCCCTGTTTCGATCATTAGTGTCTGTTTATTCCATGTAACAGATTATATGTTCAACAGTGAGAAATGTTTGAGGATCTTAAATATGTAATTACAGATCACGTCATAATGTGTATTTTATTTTCTAATAAGACTTAAAAAGATTCAGACTCTAACAAAAGCCTTTATATAAATGATGGAATGTTTTTGCACTGAAACATCTTGTAGGATTCTGTGGGATATTGGGGTTTATATGATGCTTTATTCTCAGTGTGTGTGTGAGTTTATTTATATATATATATATGTGCGTGTTTACATGCGCAGACTTGAACAGTGGATAATCAAAGAGTTTCTATTTTTAGAATCAACAGAGGTTTGTGTTGTTTGCAAATCATTATCACCCTCTAGTGATAAGGTCGAGCTATTACATCCTCTGGTTGAGCTGCAGCAGAGCTTCATTGTGTCCAGACAGTAGAGGACGTGTGTCACGTCATGTCTGTGTCATGTCTGTGTCATGTTCACGTTCATGTGAAGACTCGTCTCCTCCTGTGTGATCTGTGCTGGTGTCCAGGCCGTGGAGGACAGGGACGACATGGAGAAGGTGAAGCTGGACAACAAGAGGATCCTGTTCAACCTGCTGCCGGCTCATGTGGCTCAGCACTTCCTCATGTCCAACCCCAGGAACATGGTGAGAATCCACAGTCGTGTCCGGGCTCGCCCGGCGGGGAGCGTCAGCCTGGAGGAGCTGATGCCTCTGACTACATCTCCACAGCTTCCTGGGACGTCTGTAGGTCAGAGGGTGTCAGACGCTCAGGGTGAAACTGAAGCTTCTTCAGGTCCCTGAGTCCCACACTTCTTTCAAAGACACGGACATTTCCATTAGTTGGGAAATGAAACCAAAGAATTAACATAATTAAATAAACGATAAAGTCACAAAGACGGAGAAATAACACAACTAGATTCCTTGATATCAAGTTCACTGTAAAGTATACATGCAGTATAAGTACACAGGTATTTTAGTACTTTCAATAACGTGTAAAAACTTTAAATTGCTTTCATATTTAACATAAACATGTACTTCTGTCATCATGAAATATATTTGACTTAATCAATATCAAATGAGACATTTTGTCGTCTTGCACACGGAACTAGATTCAGTTAATTAACCGTCTTAACGAGATGAAATATAAAGATCAATCAGAGCAGATGTTTTTTCTCTGTCAGCAGACGCAGGTAATATGTTCTGAGTTTTGTTCAGAAGTTGAGAAATGACGATACCAGTAGCTGAACTGAGGCTGTTTCCGAGACATCCCATTCTTTTCTAATGAGTCCCTGCACCTTCTCAGTCTCATCATGAACCTGCGATCGTTCACCATGAGACTCGAGGTCCAGACGTCTTCAACTTTCACTTCTCAACCAAATTGAGTTCAGTTTGACCGAAGCCTCTCCTCTGACCCACCAGTCTCTGAACCTGTGTTCATCAGCCTGTGTGGATCTAATCTGAGCATCTGAAGGTTTCACTTCCAGCTGATTATCAGGTTTGATTCTACAGTTGCTGATTAAACCTGGAAGCTACCGGCTTTGTGTTCGGCCTCGTTAATAGATTCTCTCTCTCTCTGGGTCCGGGCCGTGTTTGGTTCTGCATGTGGGAAAATATCCTGCCTGTTCTGGACAATGGCTCTGCTTCCCCGACCATGTGTTGTGGTGTTAAAATGGAAGTGTGAGCTGTCTGTGTCCACTGATTGATGAACATCCCCTCCACTGATCTGTGTTCCTTCCTCGGGCCCCCGCTCGCCCTCCTCCTCAGGAAGTGATGAAAACATACATCCCTCCGCCTGCGAACCAGGAAATACTCGGCCCCTCGCGAGGAGCAGCCTGGTTTGTAAACAGAGGAGCTGTGTCCACATTCCTGCTGCCCGTAGTAAAATATGGACATTGAGTGGGTGTGGCTTAGGATCCAAATTTAAACTAATTTCATTTGTCATTCAAAAATACTTATACATTCGATATGAAAGAAAAACTGACCCCAAAACACAAAATGTATATTTGTTTACATTATATCAAGGATAAAAACATTAACTGGACATAATTCACTCAGGAGTCAGAGGCAAATTCTCATCCTGGTGTTTATAATCAGCAGTTTAATGCTGAAATATATATAATTTTTGATTCTTTATTAGAAATGATTCCATTAAACAGGATAAAAGCATGAAAATGAGACGAACACCATCAGTCTTGCTTCTTAGTTTTTCATCTCCTGTTCCACAGAACACCGGTTCCACTAAAGTCTCTTATAATAGAACACACTGTGATTGTGTAATTAAAACGTTCATGTTGTGAGTAAATGGAGCAGAACCATCGTTGGGACACAGCTTTGACGTTGCAATCCAGAATTGAGCCTATTTAACATATTAGAATAAAATCGGGGCTAAGTTGTTGCGTGATGACGTCAAGAACTGCAAGAAGCTTGATCTTCTAATGCAAAGCTAATGATCAGACTTTCTAATGTGTAAAGCTCCAGAAACACTGGCTCCTACATTTCCCATGATGCAGCTTGACAGGCTCTTGCGTTCCACCCTGTCCTCCAGGTGAAGTCTCCCATCGTCCCAACAACAGAGTGGAGCCTTCAGATGCTTCAGACGTTATAACAGACGTTTGGTTTGGTTTGTTTGTTTACGAGCGAGATTACACAGAAACTAACCATGAAACCGGGAGGGAACCAGGATGTGGTTCAGGTCTGAGAAGAGCCCATAAAGGTTTGGTGCTGATCCATCACCTTGTGATCAGGAGATCAGGAGATCACAGGATGATCAAAGGACATTTTTTTAATATTTTCATTAATTTAAGGACCTTGGCGTCAATTTGAGCTGAGGGACATTTTAGTATTTTCATTATAATGATCAAGTACCCTGAAGAGATTAAAAGTAAAAAGTGTTTACTGTACGAACTCGTTTAGCTAGAAACACGTTATTATTCAATAACACTATAATAATAAGATATTCACAGAAAGGAAACTAGTCCTTGTAAAGTTCTGATCGTGGTTCCAGGTTCTTTTCTCAGAATATTTCACCCACATGCAGCAGTTTGTCTGTTTTCAATCCTCATTATTTTACCCCAGTGGAATCCTGTGTACGTTATGGATCCACCTGCTTTGGGCCAATCAGACGACACTGGGTTCTGGTGAGTCGGTTAAACTCCCTGTTGGTTTGGTGCCTTAGCGAGAACCCAGAACTGTGTCACAGCAACAACAGTAAGTTCCTATCCTTCAACAATCAGTGGGCCACGCATCAGACGACGCAGGGATCATCTGAGGCTCAGACTAGTAAACACTGGGAACAGGAAGTGGGCTCCCGGCACGCTGGTGACCCCATTGAGCTACGGTGTATAGAAAGACTTCCTCTCTTTCCTCTGGGCTAAAGTTCATCCATACACTGTATTCATAACACAACACAGTGGGACCTCAGTGAATCTGCTGCTGCTGCAGTGTTTACCTGCGACTCATCCGTCCTGTGCACACGCTCCATATTAACACCAGCAGCTTTTTAAAGGTGACGGACAGAGTTTGAATCTCTGTTGCTCGTAAGCTGCAGTTAACCCAAGAAAATGTGTGTTTTCCTCACTTTTATCACTGTCATAGATTTAGTTTGATTTGTTTAGTGTGTCAATTGGAACCAGAACTTCACTTTGTTCCTATTAAATCTTTATTTTAAATTTCTTAATGACTTTAATGTGCAGAGTGTCAGTCCCTCTCTGACCAGAACCCAATCCTCCTCTCCTCCAGGACCTGTACTACCAGTCCTACGCTCAGGTTGGCGTTTTGTTCGCCTCCATCGCCAACTTCAACGACTTCTACATCGAGCTGGACGGGAACAACATGGGAGTCGAGTGTCTGCGGCTCCTCAACGAGATCATCGCCGACTTCGACGAGGTGATGAAACAGCTTCTGAAAGTTTCACGTTCTGCGTTTGGAGAATCTGAAGATCTGGTGCAAGATGAGCTGGATAAAGTATTTCTCGAAGTTAAAGTGCATCATACAATGTTTATTGGTGCGATACAGAGAAATGGTCCCAGATGGGAAAGTTCTTCTTCCTGCAGGAATCTGTTTGTGTGAACTCAAACTGACAGTTTAATGTCTTCCTCCTCTTCTCTCCTTCCTCCCAGCTGATGGATAAAGAGTGTTACAGGGATATCGAGAAGATCAAGACCATCGGCAGCACGTACATGGCTGCAGTCGGGCTGGTTCCTACGACTGCCTCCAAGGTACACTCACTATATTTAGACATTTTCTTGAGAGGCCTGTTATTCTCAGGTTGTTATTTTCTGGGGTGTTGACTTTCAGAACACGTTTCACTCCACAAATCCTCTGTGAGGGATTACCGGCCCCTGTGGCGTCAGCATATTTCACATTCATAAAGTTTCTTTAAATCCTGCAAAGCTGACAAACAAAAGAGCCCTTTCTGCAACTTCTGCAAACGTACCAGCCGCTGACGGCCGAGGTGCTTTCACTGCGGTGGTAGATGGGAACAATATGTTCAATCATGTCAGGACACAGATGCACATGATGCACATAATTCTGTTTCATTGATTCTCAGGCAAAGAAGTCCGTCACCTCACATTTATGCACAGTGTCGGATTTTGCCATCGAGATGTTTGACGTCCTGGACGCCATCAACTACCAGTCTTACAACGACTTTGTCCTGAGAGTAGGTGAGGGAACACACACACACACACACACACACACACACACACACACACACACACACACACACACACACACACACACACACACACACATGCAGACGTACATACACGGGTCTACATAAACATCGGTGTTACAGCTCCTGACCTATTTGCACTGGACACTGTGGACACTCAGTGCCGGTAAGTTTGGCAGGAAATGCATCACAGAAAGAGCGCTGCGCTGCAGGAAGCTCGTCACAGCGAGACCTGAAGTTCTAGGTTCCATTGTGTTGGGTATCCTGTGGGGAGCCTGCGACAGGAGCCCGTGTTTAATCCCAGTGTAGCCTGGTGTACACAGTGCCATCCTGTCTGCAGACTGTGGGGCTCCGCGTGCAACAAACCTGCGTATGTTAGTATGTCCCACATCGCAGAAGCTGTCGGTAATTTGCGTAGGACGACTGCACATGTCCAGAATCTGCAGAGAAGCAAACATGGGTCAAGGAGCTGGTGGGTTGATGCCTGCAGAAAATAAATAATCAGTCTCACACTAGTTTGCATGAATGTGATTTAGTAATAAACTGAGAATAGAACAGACTCAGAAGTGATGAACTGGTCTGGAGCTTTCACAGCGGGTCGTCCACTAAGGTCGACGGTTTGATCCATGGCTCCTCCGGTCTGTGTCCTGAAGAGTTCTTGGACCAAATTGATTTTATATGAACCTAAAACATTTTCTACAATCTGGAATAAACGTAGAACAGCTCTAGAGCTCATGACCCGGATGTTGTGGACTGATTCCAGGTATCAATGTGGGTCCGGTGGTGGCCGGAGTGATTGGAGCCAGGAGGCCTCAGTACGACATCTGGGGGAACACGGTGAACGTGGCCAGCAGGATGGACAGTACCGGAGTTCAAGGGAAGATCCAGGTACAGTTCTGCACTGGCTTTGCAGCAGGGCCGAGAATATCTATCGTGTATTATGTGTTTCTCTGCGTTTCGTCTCCAGGTGACCGAAGACGTTTATCGCGTCATCGCCGACCACTACGACTTCGTCTGCCGCGGCCAGGTCAGCGTGAAGGGCAAAGGTCAGATGCTCACTTACATCCTGGAGGGGCGGCGACAAGGCGGCAGGCCTCCTCAGACCCAGCAGCAGCTGCCCGGCAACCCGGACCGCCGGACGAGCGCGTTCGCCCACGGCAGCGTGTGCACCAGGCTGAGCCCCGCCCCCACCGTCACCACCTACGCCACCATCAGGAACCCGAGCCCGAGCATGGCCAAGCCGACCACCTCCACCAGCACCACCAGGTACCTGCCCTCTGTCCCCACGGCAATGGTGTGACGGACGCTGTCTCCATGGTGACCGTGGGAAACGGGAGAATGATGGCGTGGAGCAGAGAGAGCTCCGTTCTTCTTCTACCGAGGCTGACGCACTGATCATCCAATGGGAGGCCTGCGTTTAGGATTGGGGCGGCCTCCATCGGACTCACGCCTCCAGGGGGGCGTCAGGCTCCAGGACGTTTTAGCCACGTTCCTCCGTAAACCAATCACAGGCCAAGGATGTCTCCGCGATTTCAGAGTCGACGCCGCGAATCCACGAAATAATAAGAAACACACTGCAATGCACCATGGGTAGTGTAGCGCACAAGCCTCAAACACATCCAGAAGTTTCCGCCGACCGTTTTCTCTCAGTATAAAACCAAATCAGTGCTGTTGCCTTAGCAACCGCTCCTCACGATGAGTTTCTTGCCATTTTCTTTTCGTTGCCTTTTGTTGATTCATCGGACTCTGACTCAGATTCGTGGTCACAGGCGCGTCGCCGTCCATCAGACGCCTGTTTTCAAAGTGGATGAAGCCAAATGTATAATTGTAAAAAGGCAGTTTTAACGATTTAAAGCTGCCGAAACACAACAGGGCATTGCCTTCAATCGTTTCCCGGGTTGGTGGCGACGGCACGTTTCTGCCCCCCCCCCCCTTCGCCGAAGCCCTTTGGACGGCGCCGCTCGCCTCGGCGTCTTTAAGTGCATGATGCCGCTGCTGCATTTCAGTCACGTTTCCGTCTGTTCTCCCTGTGATGCTTGACTTCCAGATTCTTCCTCGTCAAAGTGTAGCAATAAAGCGTCTCCTCTCTCAGCCCCCCCCCCCCCCTCTGCATGCTGTAGCCGGCTGGATCCTTCCACCCGATCGTGTATGTAGCCAATAGCGTGTGCGTCGCCACACACATGTGTATCTCTGTGGAGTTGAAGCATGACTTAGATAAAAAAAACTATTTTCCGTATCGTGCGAGTGTGATTCCTTCCTCATGGAGTTCTATTTAAAAACAGAAAAACTTTTTATTTCCCGCGTGCGTGTTTACGAAGAACTATTTTCTATTGTTGAGATATTCAGTTTGACTATTTTTATGAACTACAAAGCTGCTTTCGGTCGAGCGGAGGAATCCGCGTCTGGCGCCCTCCCACCGGTCCAGATGATTTACTTCATGGTAACGCTACTCACCAGTACGGCTTACCACAGCCATTAACTCTCCTCGAATCATTCCCAGCATGCACTGCCTGCGAGCCTGTGGCGTTTACATGCATGCGTTCTGATGAGACGTCAGGCCGAGCAGCGGACGCACAGTGACTCTGGTTCAACGTCGTCCTCGTGCATGCGCTCACGGTAGCGGTCCTCTTGAATGTAAGGTGCTTTTTCTTTTTGACCCATCTTCCTCTTCTTCTTCTACTTCTTCTTCTACTTCTTCTTCTTCTTCTTCATGGGCTTGGTGTGCAAAACCTTTTTTCAAGGACAAATTTTCAGGAAAGTTTGACATCAGGCCGGGGGCTCCTCTTCTTCCTCTTCCTCCTCCTCCTCCTCCTCTTTCTCCTCCTCTTCCTCCTCCCCCGCTCCTGCTTTAGTCAACAGGTAGCCGGTTTATCAAATGTGCCAACCTATTTTCATAAACATATCAAAGTTCTGGTGTGGAAGCTGCAGCACGACGGAATGTGCGGCTGCAGCTCCTGTGGATTTCCTTTTGTTTGTCGAATGAATTTTTACTGTTTCCTCAACAGTTTTGTAACAATTTCACAAACGACGGCGACGTGTTCGACTCTGAGAGATTTATCCAGAAACGTGATGGAGATGAACTTCTCATCATGTTCGACACAGATTTAAAGTCTGAACGCTCACTTTGAGTTTCTAAACGTTAAAAATTAGGATTTTTATACACTTGCTTTCAATTTTGAAGGAAAGTTGATAGAAACGAGTTATGTACAATATTTTTTCCTGTAAACTGGATATTTTCATACTGTATGATACGGGTTTCAATTGTCATACGTATTGATAGATATTACTGTACATTGTATTTTTCAGAGATATTTATGAATGATCAGATATTTGTGGCTTTTTTTGTTGAAGATGTATTTATTGAGATGTTTTATGTGAATGTACATTTTGTTAAAGATGATATTTTATACTAAGTGTTTGCACTGCGATGATATTGACGTATTATGGTTATAAAAATAAAGCCAGTGGGGACGTGTGTCTCCTGGAGAAAGTGCGCCACTTCCTGTCCTCATTCTCAACAACACACACACACACACACACACACACACACACACACACACGCACACACACACACACACACACACACACACACACACACGCGCGCGCACACACACACACACACACACACACACACACACAGTGCATATGGCGAGGCCATCAAACTCGGTTCTAAAGTTACGTAACAGTAGAAAAACAGAGCAGCTGATGTAAGAAGTCTGGAGCAACAAGGAGGTCGATGTCAGCCGGAGCCGGTTGTCGACATGTCACAAACCCACAGCTGTCACCCCAAGGCCTTTTTAAATATATGATAATCAATACATGTTTAATTAAATATATTTTAACATTGTTATTATTTGTATTATTTATATTTCATAAAGGTTAATAATATTAACCTTGACGTGTGTGAGACTTTTTCAAACAATGTTAAAAGCTGCTTAATGAAAATAAAACAGTGGAAAGTTGTTATGGTGTAAATAATAAAGATCAATGAAATCTGAAATTCATGAGATTTATGAGTTTATGATAATTAGTCTTTAGTAGATATTTAAAGTAGGAATAACAGCAGAGTCCTGATGTGGTTCACGTTGCTTTACTGGAAACCATCATTAATATGGTTAATTACACCTGTGGACTTCCTGTTCTGGGGGGGGGGGGAGGTCAGAGGTCACCACAGACCTGAGAGCTGAAGCAACTAATTCAAACTGTTTCCACTTTAAGAATCAAAGACAACAACACAATATATTTGGTTTTATAACGGTTTTAAAACTTCGGAAACACAAAAAGAACAATTGTACAATGTGAATACATATAAGGTAAATTTATAAGCGTATAAAATAAAAGGTATAAAGAGTAAAATACAAAAGAAACATATATAAACAGGCTATTTCCCATAAGGACATAGTGAAAGATGCATTTTGACTTTGTGATCCAATCATTCATGTTTTCGTTTGCAGATCAGATCAGATGTCGCTCTGACGCTCGTGTTGTTTCCCGGGATTGTGAAACGGGAAACAGGCCAGATGTGGTCACAGGTTCAAACCGTGACCACATCTGGAAGATTCAGACTCAGAAACGTTTCCCCCCAGATTTCAAATTTATCACCAAAAACATGTTCATGCAAAAGTATGAAAACACACGGAGGCAAACTTTCCCCCTTCGACTGTCGATTGTGAGGAAAATTAAAACTTGTTAAAACCATTTCATCAAGAAACCAGAGAAAGATGAAGGCCAAATAAATGAAGGGCATATATCATTGTATCATTGTATCTGTGTGTGTGTGTGTGTGTGTGTGTGTGTGTGTGTGTGTGTGTGTGTGTGTGTGTGTGTGTGTGTGTGTGTGTGTGTGTGGGAGGGCTGTGGCATGTGGAGCATCCTGAGTGACAGGTTGTCATGGCAACACAACAAGAAACCTGCCCCGACATGGAGCCATCGAGGTTTTGTTTTTCAACGAGTGAATTATAAACCAGGAAAATCACCCGACCCGCCACCCCCCCCCCCCCAATCCCCCTACCCCCCCACCCCTGTGAACTCAGTGATTCATGCTGATTGTGTGTAATCACCACAGACGTCAATACTACACAGTCTGTTGATAACACAGAAAGTTACAACTCTCTCTGTGTGTGTGTGTGTGTGTGTGTGTGTGTGTGTGTGTGTGTGTGTGTGTGTGTGTGTGTGTGTGTGTGTGTGTGTGTGTGTGTGTGTGTTTACCACCTGCCGGACTCTCCTGATAGGATCAAACACGCCGGCTCAGGAGTGGCAACGTAAACACTCACACACTCTGAGATAAGGAGCGGAAATGGGCCTTTTCTGGCTCCGTTTGCAGCTGTGGTCCAGCGGAGTGGCCGTCTGTCAGCGGCCTGAGTCAGAGCAGGACCAGCGATGTGTTCAAGACCGGGACACTACCGGTAATCTCGCTGCCCATCCCCCCCCCCCCCCCCCGCCCTCGCACTGCTTACTCAATGACCCCGTGTGTCATAACATCCCTGACCGTAAACCCTGCTGGAATCTGGACGCTGGAGCGTGGGAGGATAGAACAAACTCACGTCTTCACTCTTGTGTTGATCCGAGCACTTTGTGGTGTTTAAAACAAAAGAGAGTCAAAGTAAAACATGGAGAAGAACGTGTTGTAATGAAGAAGCTTCTCCTCTAGAAGTTTCTTTCCCACACGGTCCGTCCTCATGTTTGTGTTTCCCTGTTTGTTTGAGGGACAAAACCTTTTTGCGTGTGTGAGGTCAAACGGGCGCTTGAACTTGTGCTCAACATCAAACACATATTACGTCGGCGCCGTTTACATGAGAACAAACTGAGCCGTGAAAATACAGAACCTGCATGTCGTTGACCCCCCCCCCCCCCCCCCAAGACCCCGAGCTATCAAAACATATAAATCTAAAGGCTTGATAGATAATTAGAAAAAAGTCATTACTACTATTTCAGAAAATAATAATTATAATTTGTAACTAATTGTTCAATTAACAGTTAATACCTTATTAATTATAGCTTTAAGGGGCTTGTATATCAGTGAAGGTGTGTGAATGGAATAGTAAACACTTTCCAAGATATCGTTACATATACGTCAGAGACGCTTCTCAGATGGTTTTAAAATAACGTCTCCTCCTGCTTCTGCGTAATTTGTTATGAGAACTCGTTGCTGTTGTCGTCCCAGCCGCCGCCATTGAACGTATCATGTGTCCAAATGGCACCAGATTCTGTCAGGGCGAAAAGAACAAGATACAACAAAAACAAAACAGAATTCCAAAGAACGAAGATCAAAACTCAACTTGCAAGGAAACACCGGGGGGAACAGGAAAAAGCAGAAAGGCACAAGTGTACGAAGTGGAGCTGGCATGTTGATGAAGTTTCTAACAAGCGACGGATACGAAACTGGAGCAATACAAATATTTTGAAGATGTCAACATGGAAAAAAACTGAGACTTTTCAGCCAACGGGGTAAATAATAAAACATCACAAATCAAGTTACACGTGGGGAGCTGCCCCCTGCGGCTCTTTGGTTCCACCCCTTTGCCTGAATGTTACACTGAATATCTCCGGCTGTGTTCTTCACACACGGGAATCCACATTTTATGTCTAGAATAATACTGAGCGTATGAATAATGTGACGTCTTTCAAGGACAAAATCGAACCCAAACCGCAGAGAATCAGTGAAACCTCGGACGCTGGCAGACGATCCGGAGTTCAGGGGTCGAGGCCACTGGCTCCACTTCTCCTCTCCCAGGGTCGTCGTATAACTTAGACCCAGAGAACACTTAAAGCCCATGATTCATCTCACAGGATTGTTTTCTTCTAATGCTTTTATGAGATCCATATGCAACGGCCGAGCTCCAAGGGGCTCTCATCGTGCCAGAGAGAAAATGTTCTTCTGAGAAATTCTCGTTTCACAACCGAGCTTCAGCGACGGAGAGAGAAAACATTTCCTCGAGGTTTCCGACGAGAGCCAAAAATACAAATCACACTTTTCTGATTAGTGGAGAGAAAACATCCTCCCGCTGGACGGTTTCTCATCAACGACCCGGGCTGTTATTCTTCATCTTGTACATTATGTTTTTCCTCCAAGCTCATCAGCACACACACACACACACACACACACACACACACAGACACACACACACACACACACACACACACACACACACACACACACACACACAGGGTCATTGAACTCCATGTTGTGTAAGAACAGCGCTGACCCTTACTAACCTTCTCCTAGCGCTCCTGCATGTTTGGTCTCTTCTGAACGTCCACACAGATGGAATGTGACGCGCTGAGAGAAAACACCATGAAACTCGCAGAAAATGTCATAATAACCTCCAAAGACACAGCGGATCAAGGTGAACGGAGGTAAACTGATAAGAGACCCAGAGGAAAAACAAGACCCACGGATTCTCATCGCCGCAGACGCAGGTCGTCCCGTCACCGCAACGACAAAAACACATTCTCATCGCACTTCTAAAAACAGAGACGGAAATACAGGAGAAATAACAACCTGCAGGACGCAACGAGACAAGACAACTCAGAGGACGACGTCGAAAACAAAGTGGATTAAATAAATATAAGACGATGTCACGTGATAACTTGATCACACGAAAGCAGTAAAAAGTGATGTGGTTTGTGTGAGGATGTTTTTTTTTATTGTTGTTGTTGAGTTTTGTACATTTTAAATTCTGTGGAAAGAAAATAATATCACTTATTTGAACCTTTTTAAAAGCGTCCGTCACAAGATGCTTCACGAATAAAATAAAATCCAAGAATAGAAAACATCAAAGACAAGAAGCGTTCACGAGCTGTGGCATCAAATAATCAGGATCTAAATTCTTCACATATCCGCCTCCATCACTTTGCATGTGAACAATCGAGAGCAACACGATGAAAGTCAACAAACACACACACTCACTCACTCACACACACACTCACACACACACACACACACACACACACACACACACACACACACACACACACACACAACCTTAACATTGAACGAACCTCAACTTAAACCTAACCAACATAAACATTACCTTAACTTAACCTTGACCTTAAAAGACGTCTTCACCTAAAAACACTATGATAAGTATAATTATATACATATAAATGACTGTAAAAACAGAGGCAGGTCCCCACCACATGAGTAACACCTGCACCACACACACACACACACACACACACACACACACACACACACACACACACACACACACACACACGCACACACACACACACACACACACACTATAGAAACGGGTAGAATCCCTTTCACCTCTTCAGACATGTTCAGATCTATATAATATTTACTCGAGTACTTCTCAGTACTAGATGTTCTCCTCCTGTTCTGTATAAACTCAAAAATGTACTGACTCACATGTTTTATTGTGCTGCACATATTTATCTGTGTCTCCTGGGGACAATAAAGTTGAGGGAACATTATAAAGAGCGTTTAACCGCAGCTCCTCCTCTGCACATATGATCTCCGAGTCTTTATTTACTGCTGTCGGCCGTTTGATGTGCCTGTTCAGGACACACTGTTCCATTGTGAGCGAAGGAAGGATCTTCCAGCACAGATTGGATGGGAGGGAAAGGGGGAGGAGGGGGAGGAGGGGGAGGAGGGGGGAGGAAAGTAACAGTGAGTTTGGATGGAAAACTCCATTGTCCTGCACGGGGATAATAACGGTAGAATCGTACCAGCGCTCCTCTGACCCATTCATGAGACTGTATCCACTTAACTTTGCCAAGTGCAATCCTCTGGCTCGGACTTCCTCCCACTTCTCATTAGAGCGGCAGCGGGGAGAGGGAAGCACTGCAACACACACACACACACACACACACACACACACACAGAGAGAGAGAGAGAGAGAGAGAGAGAGAGAGAGAGAGAGAGAGAGAGAGAGAGAGAGAGAGAGAGAGGAGGAAACTAAAAACAATGGACGCTGGCGCATGGGAGCCTGGATTTCCTGGGTTTCCCACACACAAGTGTAAAATCACAAGTTCACAAACATATACACTAATTCGGAAACACACCAAAACACACACGTGAAGCGTCATGCGACACGCCAAGACGCCGGGCCCTGGCGAATAAATCCATTTCCGCCCATTCACAAGGTTAGCGTGGCCCGAGGCTCCTCCGCCAGGAATGACCCCGGCTCCGTTTCACTGTTTTTCTCCCAGACCTCGACCCACGATCGGCGCTGCCTGTTTAATAAGACATGGATTATCCGATTAAGGAAATCTTGTGAGAAGGAGACAAGAACAAAAAGAACAACTTTGCTGGGGATTAGCGTCATTGTGCTCGTTCACATCACATTCCTGGCGCCTGGTTCTCTGCTCGGGGAGAGGACACTGACCACAACACGCCACATACGTGTCCTGGGACCAGAGCCTCCATCCGCACCAGGGCACCCGGCTTCATCCCACATAAGGATAATCATCCCAGTGTCCAGTCCTTGTTTTACATTTCTAACATAACTACATAACATTACTTGTATCCAACTTTTCAAATGGGAAGTTTTGCTGCTTTTCTTTGTCTTTCACCATTTCCAATGATTCAAATTTGCTAAATTAATTGGAAATGAAAATAAACATGACTTTCACTCCTAATTTTTAATGTTTAAATGAATAAACTGGGGCCTGTTTTCCTCCAGTTTCTTCTCCAACTTCCTCCCACAGTCCAGTTCATCATGCAGGCTGGTGCCCTAAGATAAGATGAGATAAGATAAGATAAGATAAGATAAGATAAGATAAGATAAGAGTTTGAGCCTTTGACTGGAAGGAGAAACATGACTTGAAGATGTTCGACTGGACCCACTTCAAAAGTTTTTATAAGTAACTTTCATTATCTCACCCACATTATTATACAGCCCTATTTTCAAGCTTTACTTGAGTTAAATGAACAAATTAATGCTTAGTTTAGTAAAGTTATGTGTGTGTTTTAATCCAGTTTCTATTCCAGATTCCTGCAGGCTGGGATAATTGGTGACTCTAATAAAATAAGAATAGATAAAACAAATTAAGATAAGATTGTTCCAGATTCGATAAAGTTAGGTGAGATGAGATAAGGATGAAATAAGTTCATCCTTAGCTCAACTTTTGGGAAATTTGTCTTGTTACAGCAGAAAAGTGGAAAGTAAACATTAAAAAAATGAGTGAAAGAAACAAACAAATATACAATATGTGTATATAAGTATTTATTGGTGAAAGAACTACTTATAATGGATATTTCATGGACTGTCACAATTGCCAATCCATGAATTATTCTCTGTGAGTTTAAGGACAATATGACGGACGAGTGTGAACATAACCTCCTCAGCTGAGGTAAGGAGGCATCTCGGGTTGCCAGGTTGTGAAAACCCCTCTTTCCCTGAAGATTTATCTCCCTCTGACATGACCTGCTTTGCCTCGCCGCTCCGTCACTCGTCAGCAACACCCCTTAAATGTCTCCTTCCACCAATCACCCGCTGACACGGAGCTGCACGGCTTCTCCTTCTCACTTAAACACCACCGAGTGGCCTCAGGTCCCGGGGCTACAATCAAACAACCTGTACAGTTAACTCAAGTTCAAGTGTCGCTTCTCCTGCTGCGTTAACTGCCGACGCCATGACTCACGGGTGAGTCAGCAGCCGGCGAGCGAGTCACGGCTCAAGACTCATGGATTTCTCTCTTGATGATAATCCCTCACGACGGCGGTTGTGAATGTGAGCGAGTGATTAATAAAACGTTTTTTTATTCCCCAGTAGAATCTGATTCTCATTACTCGCTTCACCAGAGAAGAGTCATTGAAGAAGACTCTGAAAGAAATGTCCGGATTTATTCTTGACCTTGGATTCTGTAGTGAACAAAACACTCTCCCGGTGAAGTCCAGTGTCTGGTCTGGAGCTTTTGTTCGTATCCCACTGTCTTCCTCTGCAGGTGGTGACACCGTTGACTCAACAACAAACCTTCAACGGCTGAGCTGAGAATGAAAAGTTTTATTTTTATGACAAGTGGGAGGAACACGACTCTGTAGCAGCTTCCAGACCTGAACTGAACTCCGGATGTTCTCCTGCCCTCATCCAGAGGGGTCCCAGTCGGTTGCTCTGGACTTTCTCCGTAGTTTCTCCCGACAGCCCCCTTTGTAAAAACCATGTATGACGAGTGGGCGTGTTGTTGACGTTTCAAACACGCAACAGACGTGAAACTGGAGAATACAAATATCCCAAAGAGGAGCCGTACACGTACAAGACGAAGACGTCAACTTGGAGAGACGAGGAGATTCAAGAGCTCTGGAGCTGCTTCCTCCTGTTTCTGCTGGACGAGGAACTTCCGACGCTGACGATCCAGAGGCTGAAGCCACTTCCCCTCCACTTCCCCTCCACTTCCCCTCTGGGCCTTCGTGCAGCCAGAGAACAGGTGAGAGTTAAAGCGTCACGCCTGAAAACGTCTTGTATGTTAGAAAGCTTCTGAAGGTTAATGAATGTTTACTCAGAGTTGGACGGTTGAACGCGTCGCCTGCAGCTCCACCAGCTCCACGAGCATCCGAGTGGAGCCTGGGATGCAGTGATGGAGGAACACACACCAGCTAACCTCAGAGCACCTCTGGGTGTCGGCCTGACGCAGGTGTGCATTCTTTCTGTGGGTGTGATTTCAAACAACCGTGTTTTTCTGAGCTCATCTGTCGTAGATAACCCCCCCCCCCCCCACCCCCAGCCCCACCCCCCAGCCCCACCCCCCCGACGCCCTCCAAAGGGCAAGGTTTAAATCACCATAAATGGAGGGCGTGTATTTATGAGTGTGTTTCAGTGTGAACAGGTATTTTTATGTTTCTGTGTGTGTATATATGGTTTTGTGTGAGTGTGTGTGTATGTTTCTATGTGTGAGTGTGTGTGTGTATGTGTGTATGTTTCTGAGTTTGTGTGTGTGTGTGTGTGTGTGTGTGTATGTTTCTGTATGTGTGTACGCATATTTTTCTGTGTATGTTTCTGTGTGTGTGTGTGTGTACGTGTCTGTGTGTGTGTGTATGTTTCTGTGTGTGTATGTTTCTGTATGTGTGTGTGTGTGTGTGTGTGTGTGTGTGTGTGTGTGTGTGTGTGTGTGTGTGTGTGTGTGTGTGTGTGTGTGTGAGCAGCTCCTGAGACAACAAGCCTGTTTTTCCCGGTGCTCTTGTCAAAGGTAAACATTCCAGCGTTGGGACGTTCAATGCCAAGCGCCGTTTGATCTCCATCATGTGACATCTGAAAGAGATGGAACCCCCCCACCTCTCCTCACCCTCGTCCCCCCCCCCCACTCACCCCTCCACTCCTCATCATCTCTCCTCCAAACACAAGCCCTGCAGTAACGGGGTGAGTGGTGGGCCTGTGGTCGGGGTCCGACGCGTCCCGCCGTGTGCATGTGTTGTTGAAGAAGCAGATCTGTCCCTGACCTGAGATAACTCCGCTCGGCTCGATCACACGTCCCTGATCCCACCCGCTCGGCGCATCACGACTCTTTCATGAGAAAGACTTCACATGTTCAAATCCCTCGTGTCTCTCCTTCTTTACATCAACCCGCTAATTACAGAGATGATCCCAGGCTTTGACTCTACCTCAGTCGGCCATATAAGGCCACATCACAGGAGATCAGGCTTCACACGCCAGCGGAGGCCTCATACATGAACTACTTTATCATTTTTATTTTGGGACTTTTGGGGTTAAGGAGCACGAGCCATAAAAAGCAGAGACGCACATTTGGATGAAATGAGAGTAAATGTGACGCAGCACGCGATCCACGTTTCAGCTCCCAGCGGCCCTCAAGTCCGCATTCCCTCGCAAGCCTGCAGACGTCATCGTCGGATCACAGTTCAGCTGTGGACACGACGCAGCCAAACACATCTACATCAGGAAACTTTGTTTGAACACAAAGGAAAAGCAGTTGTGCCACAGCGTCAAACTGATTCAAAGCAACACTGTGCGACTATTTGACCTTAAAATGTCAGCTTCAAGAAGAGTTTGATGGTTTAGTTCCTTGGAATGGACAGAATGTGAGTGAGTTTGGCGAGCGCGTACGATCTCCCGTGAGAAGTGTGTAGAGCTGCTCTCCAACACTGAACCGTGGATAATCTCCTGAAATTTTCCAGAGGGGCTGAATGTGAGAACTCAAATGTCCGAGTCAGTTCTTGAGGACATTCTCTGGAGTTTCTCCTGCAAGCTCCTTAAAGAAAAAGTCCTGATGATGTCCGAATGAGCACATGTGACAAAATGGCAGGAGATTAACCAGCGAGTGGGCGTGTTGATGAAAAGAATACAAATATGTCAGGATGAAAAAGAGGAGTCAAACACGTAGAAGACGAAGAGATTCCAGAGCCGAGGCCGATGAACATAAACACAGGATTTATCCGTCATGTCCTGAGTGATGAAGCCGTGAACAAACATGGTGAGGCGATGGAAGAATGATGACGCCATATTTGTTTACATTCTTCCTGAGAGCGAGCACTTCCTCTCTAATGACATCACACACCGTGTCTTGTGACACATCGTCACAAGACACGGCAAGAATTTATGACTCGATAGTTTCCTAATCTGAGGGAGGCGAGGAACTTCTTGTCGTCTGACTCCTGCACTGCTCCACTACGTCTATCTGACAGCTTGATTTACTCTGCTGGTTGTTTTACAAAAGGTTTTATGAGGAGTTTCAAAGGTTCGACCTCCTCACCTGCTCAATCCTCACGTGCGACCACCTGTCAGCGTGAATTCCTGCCCTTTGGTCCCTCGATGACAGGTGAGCCCGTTCCGGTGGCTGAGGAAGATCCCCCCCCCCCCCCCCCCCCCTCTTTTAAAGTCTATCATCTGAAATCTAAACTGAACGTGTCCTGTAAATTCAGTGGATTCACGGTTTACACACTTTATTCCAGAGTCGAATCTCTGTCCCGGTGTAAACTTGAGTTTCAGTGTTTTGGAACGAGGCCGCTCGGTCGTGCATTAAGAGACTTCCTGTCCAGTGAGAGTGAGAACAAGCCAGCATGCGGACTTCCTGCAGGACAAACTGCGTAGGCTGCACACGTCAATGTTTTATTGAGCGAACGAATGAAACGCAGCCTCTGACCCGCAGAGGTTTGCTTTAAATCTCAGCTGCTTCAGGCTCGGGCTTCATGGGAAAATGTGTAAATTTATGTTGAGAATATTTGATGGGATATTGAAGCCGTAACATTAAAAACACATGTGAATGATATGAGGCTTGAATGAGGAGCTGCAGAGGGATGATATTGATTCTGTGTATTATATAACCAGGCAGTGAAGGTTTATAACCTTTAATAAACCATAGAGGAAAACAAGTGGGAGAATCTGATAAGAAGAGGTGAAGACACAATCTATAATCTGATCTGTAATCTGTTGTGTAAAACACACAGAAAGTTTTTTAAAGTAAACATTTCTTTTGGCTCAGTTTTCCTCTTTGAGTCAAACTTTTAAATCGTCTTTGTGGACAAATCTGGAACTGATGATTAAAAAAGAAAGTCAGATTAACCCTTTAAGAGTTTCATCATTTCTGTAATCAATTACATCTCCATGGAATTCCCAATAGCTTGTGAGGAAAGTTAGCAAATTGGAATTTATTTGAACAATTAGAAAACATGTTGATTCATTTCATGTGTTTATGTATTTGATTGGATCAGTGCTCATTAATGAACATTTACTAAATGCTATGAATGAGCCAGATTTAGCTACAAGCTCCTTTTCACCTGTTGTTCCCAGAGCCAGTGTTTACAAGGTCGAGAACCATCTCTCGTTGATAATAACTTTATTAAATATGAGGAGATTATTGGATCATTAACACTGATGCATTAACTTCTAATTAATCCCATTTTAAATGATTATTAAACCATATTGCTCGGTATTTTAATCCATGACACATAAAACATTTTAGTTTTCACATCGTAATCTGCAAAGTAACTATAATGTGAATGTAACATCTCCCTCTGTGGTCTGACATGAACTGGGAGGACTGGGAATTCAAAAGGCACCAGTACTATAGAGTAATCAGATTACTTCCTACCACTGCCCTGCAGCAGAGGTGTCTGATTGGACTGAGTTCACCTCCACGTGCACGTGAAGATGCAGCATGTCATGGGTGTGTGATGGCGGTGGGGGGGCAGGGGGCGGTGTCACGCCACATCAGATTACACCACGAGCTTTCTTTAGCGCAGGGGGCGTCTGGAAACCTGGAAATCACGTGGGAGGGACCGTTCACACCGGTTGACAGATGATGCAATCCCAGAAGACATTGCGTGGAGCCGATCACACTGACGCAACGTGCACTTAACTCCGACACCAACACGGAAGAGAGGAGTTTCAGGGCAGAGATGGGGGTGCGAAGTGTTTTCAGTCATTTCTCCAAGGCAGGGAACTCTTATCACACGCACGTCCGGGGCTCTGCGGGGACGTGACGCCACATGTCTTGCAGCAAGCCGGGAAAACGTGCGCGTCGTCCAGCGTGGGACCTTCACAGCCCCCCCCCCAGAGAGGAGCGACGCGAGGGGGGGACGTGTCTGCGGCCATGTCAGCCCCCTTTCAGAGCCCTGCGCTATAATTGTCCCAGGAAACGGGTCATTGCAGCGGGACATCTGCTGGACCGGGCCCCGGAGCCGGAGCCGCGCGCACAGGCACGGAGCGGGGGTCACATGGCACCGAGTCACCGAAGTGAACCGTGACCCGCGCTCATAGTAATTTGTCAGCACAACTCTGACGTGCACGGAACTGTTTCAAGAGCCGCCTGTTCGCGCGCTCAGCGGGGCCACGCACGCTCTCTGTGCCGAAGCGTGGGCGTGCGTAATTTGCGCTCATTATTAGTTTTCCCCCCTAAAGTTGTGTAAGAAGTTCTGGGGGAGGGCAGTCAATGAAAAGAATAAACACACGCACGCACACACACACGTACACACAACAACAACAACACACTCATGAATGGACAACGTTGTTTTCAAATGAGCTGGTTTGTGTCCGAGCAGAAAACAAATCGATTCCATCAGTGACTCAGGGAGAAATGATTGTTTATTGAACTCGTGAAAACCAACAGAGTGTGTGTGTGTGTGTGTGTGTGTAATGTGCAGATGTGGGGGTGCAGCCTGGTGTCGCACCCGGGTGAGAAGGGGGGGGGGGGGGGGTCCTCGGTGGCAACATCAAACACCAGTGTCGTCATTTGCAGCGATACGTGCAGGGCACTGCCTGTTCCAAAATCAATATTGACGTGGTTGTTGTATTCAAATGAACTGGCTGACCGGACATAGGCGGGCCAATCACAGCCCATCGTATCATTACACCTTCTTTTCAGAAATCATTCATAACGCCGATGCGTCAAACACTCACAGAGGAGCCGGCTATAAATACGGCTGCGCGCAAGGCACAGTTAGACATTTTCCCAAAATCAAACGAAAGACACAACTGAGCAAGAACCGTGGGAATCCGGCTTTTTTTACCAAATCTTTGAATATTCTCTCCAGCTTGCTCCACG
>NC_047154.1:26375400-26440400 GCF_009819705.1 Hippoglossus hippoglossus
GAAAAAGAGATTCTAGTTTTATTTTGTATTATTTAGTTTTATTTCATGTAGATTAGGTTTGATAGAAGTCAGTTTTTTGTTTTGCTGATTGTTGTGTTTGCATGTTGTTGTCCTGTTGACTTATGAAAACCAACAAATATAATGAAAAAAAGAGAAAACTATTTGCTTTCTCTGTGAGTTAAAGATCCAGAGCATCGTTAAAAGCTCTGGATAAATAAAACACCACTGTTGTTGTTATAATAATAATAATAATAATAATAATAATAATAGTAATAATAATAATTAACACATCCAAAATCGTCTCTAAAAACCTTTGACTCTGATATATCGTCAAAATCATACAGGAATTGGCAAAAAACAAAGTTTAAATTGAAATTACTTCTATTTTATTGCCTATTCTTTTTAAATTATTTTATAATCAATATAATTATATTTTACACTCTCACATGTTCTCTAATCTCTTCACCTCTTTTATTCTGTTCTTCTTTTAATGTGAATATTAGTGTTGATAAGTTTACTCACTCGTTCATCAGCATCCTCCTCAGATTCAGATTCACCCCATCACAAGTCCAGAGGTTTATCACTTTCACTGATGAAAACGATGCAGAGAAACACAGCATCTTCCTCTTCTCCCTCCTCTTCTTCTTCTCCCTCTTCTTCTTCTTCTTCCTCCTCCTCTTCTTCTCCCTCTTCTCCCTCTTCTTCCTCTCTTCTTCTTCTTCTTCTTCTGAATAAAACTCTCTCAGTCCATCTCTCTGTGTTTGTGTAACATCACTGAGAAAAGAAACAGCTGCAGCTTCCTCCTGCCTCTCTCTCTCTCTCTCTCTCTCTCTCTCTCTCTCTCTCTCCTTTAACACACTGCACGTGCTGATGGTTGTTTCTGTGACGTGTTAGCTCCGCCCAGCGGTTGATTCAAATCTAATAATCTTTATTTAAAGCTGCTCACACACACATCCAGTAATAATAAGTTTGAAATGACCTCGAGCTTCTTCAGTTTATTAATATTCTGTGTCTCAGCTGAGATTTAAATATTAAATTAAATCCCAGGTGTCATCAACTCCTCAGTTTTTTAAATGACTCTCATGTTTCTCTCAACCCACAGAGACACGTTCACAAGCAGCTCAGAGTTTTTAGTTTCACTCAGCTGACACAACATTCAAGTTTCCTCTCAACAACAACTCAACACGGAAATAAAGAAAGTCACGTTTATTATATGAAGCAATAGATGATGTGTTTATTTACCTCATTTATTTTGTCCAGATTTCATTTTCTGTTTTTATTTGAAGAGGAAAAACAGTAAAGTAACACAAATGAGGTGAAATGATGAAGAGCTGCTCGGTCTCATAAAAGAAGAAAACACTAAACAGCAGTTTGTATGTCTTTAATATTTTGAAGAAAGATCTAAACACACTTAAACCATTAATCTCACATCTGTAAAATGAAGTTTTGTTCATTTTATTTATTTTTTATAAATCAAAAAAATATTTTTGTGAACCAATTTAAAAGAACAACTCTGGATTTGAAAAACTCCAATAGTTTACAACTGCCACTCATTTCACATTTCACAGCCATGTCTGTGAGGAGGGCGCCACCTAGTGGCCACACTTTGGTTTTACATCTCAGTGTAGATCTTTCTTCACCTCTTTAATGAAAATGTCTTCAAGCTGCAGAACCAGCAGATCAAAGTCATTTATCTTTTGTTTGAACATGATGTTGTTACAGTTAAAGTTTATGAGGCTCATTTAAACATCATGAAAACTAACATTGTACGGCTCAGTCCCAGGAGACGCTCACAGTCAGGACTCAGTGTTAAAGTGAACATCTGGATTCAGGATCCCACACCGTCCATTATTAACTAAATACATGATCCTAAGTTTGTCATCGACATCATAACCATCACAATAAAACATGAACTGTGAACCATTCATCTTCATGGGTATGAAACTGGGATTGGGTGGTTTCAATGTGTGAACTGTTCAACAGGGAGGAGGAGCCTGAGAACAGGGAAGTGTCAGACTGCCATTTTCATCTGATGAGCAGAAGGAAGAAAAGTGAGCAGGTGAGTGTGAACACAACTTTCTGAAAGTTTTACTGTCAGACTCTCACTGTAGAGAGAGAGAGAGAGAGAGAGAGAGAGAGAGAGAGAGAGGGGGGGGGGGGGGGGGGGGGGGGGGGGGGGGGGGGGGGGGGGGGGGGGGGGGGGGGGGGGGGGGGAGAGAGAGAGAGAGAGACTATTGTCCTTCACCTGAAGTTTTTTACTTTTAATGTAACTACTTCCTTCCTGAGGTTTCTGATGTGATCACTGTATTTCCTTGTATATAAGTAGTCCTGTGTACTCAAATAAATACAGTACTACAAACTATGAAGCCCTGCATCTATTTCACAATAAAAACATTTAAAAATTAATGAATTGAATCAGTCGACAGAAACGCTGGAGTGCTTTTATTTGGAAATGGGTAGGCTACAGGAAGTGTTGCAAATATTTGTGTTTGTGACGTTTTCAACAGATAAACATTGAAACTGGTGTGAAAGGTCATTTCACTGTGTTCTGCTGTAAACCTGAGCGCAGGACGAGAAGGAAATAGACCAGACCTTGAACATCTAGAGAGAGCAGCGTGGCCTGAAACCACAACTGAGACCGCAGCCGGCCCGGTGTAACATGGACGAGGACATTTCAGAGCAAGTTGGACCCTCACACACAAAGTAAGAGACCTGCTCCAAACATGTGAACCTCCAAACTGAATCCTCCAGAGAATGAACCAGTGAATGATGTGTTCTGAATAAAAACATGTTTGTGTTTGCAGAGGTCAGGACCACAGACTGGAGAGCAGAGTCTCCAGGGTCCAGCTGTGTGTCTCTGAAGAGCGACTGGTCCATGGATCGTCCTCCTGTAAACTTCAGTAATGAACCTGGACCCTCACACACAGAGTAAGAGACTGTTTCTACTGTGACCTGCTCTGAAGAGGATTTAGTTTCCTCTAGTGTGGCCCCTGCATTAGGACACAGCTTCATTGAAGTTGGTGACTAATCTCTCAGAATCACTCAAAGAGCTCAGACCTCCACCAAGAACCAACACGCTCCTTATGAAACCACTTGAGATTCACTAGAGACTCATTTTGATTTGGATCTGCACCAAATTCCCACACACTGGTAAACATCAGTCCTCTGAACATGTCTATGAAAGAGGAAACCCCCCCCCACCCCCCCCACCCCCCCCCAGATCTGGTTCACAGACCACAACCTTCCACCAAGTTTACTGGTAATCTGTCGTTTTTATAATCCCACTAACGAACCAACCAACACACAAACATACTGGGTGAAAACAAAACCTCCTTGACAGAAGTAATGACAACCTGTGACTGTGATGTGTGAGTTATCAGGAAATGTCTTCACAGAGAGAGGAAGAGGGAGTCATGTTTCTGAGGAGGAGCAGTCGTCCTGCTGTGCTTCGTGTCAGGACGTCCTGAAGGATCCAGTCTCCACTGGCTGTGGACACTGGTTCTGCAGACAGTGCATCACCTCATACTGGGACCAGTCTGGCTCTTCAGGGGACTCCTCCTGTCCCCAGTGTGGACAAAGATCCAGAACAGGAGCTGGAGCTCAGACAGCCGGTCAGAGCAGCACTGTACATGTGTCTGCTGATGTCTTCACTTCTGACAACAGCACATGTGGTTTTATTTTGTTCCTTCATACAGCATCAACATTTAAACATCGTTATAAAAGCACAAAGTTAAAAAGCTTTTATTTTCTGTAGTTTTTCTGTATCTGATGAAAACAATCAGCAGATTCTCAGATTCTCTGTCTCTGACATTGTTTCTTGTCTTTCAGCAGATCGTGGTCTGCAGGAGGTTTTCAGATGAACATAAGCTCAGTGTGAGGAGGAGATGTGAACATGTGACTGAAAGGAACTGATGAAACAGGAAGTAGAACCCTCCTCAACAGGATCTACACTGAGCTCTACATCACAGAGGGACAGAGTGAAGAGGTTAATACTCAACATGAGGTGAGGCAGCTTGAGACGGCTTCCAAGATGAAGAGCCTCCACGACGCTCCCATCAAGTGCCACGACATCTTTAAAGCCTCAACTGACCAGCAGAGCAGCATCAGAGTCGTCCTGACCAACGGCGTCGCTGCGTTGGAAAAACCTTCTCGGTGCAGAAGTTCACTCTGGACTGGGCAGAGGGTTTAGAAAACCAAGATGTGGGTCTGCTGACTGTGCTTTCGTTCAGGGAGCTGAACCTGGTGAAAGACCAGCAGCACAGTCTTCTCACGCTGCTCCGTGTTTTCCATCCAGCGTTACAGAAGCTCACGGCAGAGACGCTCGCTGTCTGTAAACCTTTGTTCATCTTTGACGGCCTGGATGAAAGCAGACTTCCTCTGGACTTCAACCACAGGGAGCTTGTGTCTGATGTCACACAGAGGTCATCAGTCAACGTGCTGCTGACAAACCTCATCCGGGGAATCTGCTTCCCTCGGCTCTCGTCTGGATAACCTCCAGACCTGCGGCGGCCAATCAGATCCCTCCTACACGTGTTGAACAGGGTCACAGAAGTACGAGGCTTCACTGACGCCCAGAAGGAGGAGTACTTCAGGAGGAGATTCAGTGATGAAGAGCTGTGCAGCAGAATCATCTCACACATCAAGATGTCCAGGAGCCTCCACATCATGTGTCAAGTCCCAGTCTTCTGCTGGATCAGTGCTACAGTTCTGGAGCACATGTTGACCACAGACCAGAGAGGAGAGCTGCCAAGACCCTGACTGACCTGTACTCACACTTCCTGCTGGTTCAGACAAAGAGGAAGAACAACAAGTACGGTGAGGGACATGAGACGACTCCACAGCAGCTGACGGAGGCTGACAGGGACGTTCTTCTGAAGCTGGGGAGGCTGGCGCTTAAACATCTGGAGGAAGGAAACATCATGTTCTACCAAGAAGACCTGGAGCGGTGTGGTCTTAATGTCACAGAGGCCTCGGTGTACTCAGGAGTTTGTACTGAGATCTTCAGAAGAGAGTGTTGTGATCTTCCAGAAATCAGTCTACTGCTTTGTTCATCTGAGTGTTCAGGAGTTTCTGGCTGCAGTCTACATGTTCCACTGTTACACCAAGAGGAACACAGAAGAACTCAACAACTTCTTGGGAACATATGGGAACACATGGGGTACCTTCTCCCTGGATGACCTCCTGAAGAGAACCATGAAGAAATCCCTCACCAGTACAAATGGTCATCTGGACCTGTTTGTCCGCTTCCTTCACGGCCTCAGTCTGGAGTCCAACCAGAGAGTCTTAGGAGGCCTGCTGGGTCGGACAGAGAGAGAATCCAAAGATCATCCAGAGAGTCTTAGGAGGCCTGCTGGGTCGGACAGGGAACAATCCAAAGATCATCCAGAGAGTCATCAACAACCTGAAGGAGATGCAGAGTGATGACATTTCTCCTGACAGAAGCATCAACATCTTCCACTGTCTGACTGAGATGAACGACCACTCAGTTCATCAGCAGATGCAACAGTTCCTGACGTCAGAGAAACAAATCAAAGGAGAAACTCTCTGAGATCCACTGCTCAGCTCTGGCCTACATGCTGCAGATGTCAGAGGAGGTTCTGGATGAGTTGGACCTGAAGAAGTTCAACACATCAGACCAGGGTCGACGGAGACTGATCCCAGCTGTGAGGAACTGCAGGAAGGCTGAGTGAGTCCAGACATGATCAATAACATGTTCAATCAGTGGAGATGAGTCGTTCTTCAAATACACTCAGTGTTAAATGGTTCTCATTGTTTTGGGCAGCATGGTGTTGCAGTGGTCAACACTGTTAGTGCAGCCTTTCTGTGTGTGTGTGTGTGTGTGTGTCTGTGTGTGTGTAATAAAGTTATTATTATGTTTACATATACATTCTCATTGTTCATACGACCATGTGGGGTGCAAGGGAGATTATTGTGTATACTGTATATATATATATATATATATATATATATATATATATATATATATATATATATATATGAGCAAACAGCTAGCACAGAGTGAGGAGACGATCACTGAATCAGTGTTTTGGATGAGAATCACTGACGGTTCCTTTAAACTGAAGAAGCAGGAAATATAGTTTATTCTTCTTTCTTGTCAAACTAGAATTCCCACCCTGCGTTTGTACGCCACCACCAACCAGTGCAGTGTCCGTCCCTCCAGGTTCCTGACATGTTGACTTCACAATAATATGAGGTCACTGTAACCTTTGACCTTTGACCACTGAAATCTAATCAGTTTCTCTCTCATTAGATTCAGGGGGTCAAAGGTCAAAGGTCAAGGTCACAGCACATGTTCATGGCCTCTTGAACATGATGTCTCAAGTCTGTCTTTAGGGGATTTCTTCACATTTTGACTCAAAGAGAAACTGAATGAACACTTGGACCAAATCTGAAAGGATTCTCTTGAGGAGTTTTTAACAAAAAGGGGATTTACCAGGGTGAGGGTCACATGATCACGTTTTGCATGAATGTTGTTTTCTGATTTAATTCTCACAGATGTGATATTTTCTTTAATTACAGACTCATTGGTTGTCGACTCTCAGAGACTCACTGTGAAGTCGTGGTCTCAGCTCTGAAGTCAGACCCCTCACATCTGAGAGAACTGGATCTGAGTAACAACGAGCTGCAGGACTCAGGAGTGAAGCTGCTGTGTTCTGGACTGGAGAGTCCAAACTGTCGACTGGAGACTCTGAGGTTCACTTTTCAGACTTTCTTTCTTATTGGGTCATTATTTATTTAAATTGTCTCAGTTCTGCTCTGCTCACTGTCCCTCAGTCATCTGTCACTCACCCAGCCTGTCAGTCACGTCCACCTCATCAACTCCATTCACCTGCACTCACCTGCTCCTGATCACTAAGAAAGTGTCAGTAAATAACATGTGGACTGAGGCCGAGCACTCGTCCTCCTCAGGTTTTCAAAATAAGACACGTTCTTATTGAAACACGTTGGACAGTTGATAAGTATAGAAACAAACAGGAAGTGACTGTCAGGAGCCATCCCTACTTTAAACAGTGTTTAATTACACAAACCTGCTCAGTGACACAGAGAAGAAGCTGATGAATGAAACAATGGTCCAACATGTGTGATCTGATATTTATCTTCAGGTCACAAACTGGACTGAGGTCAGCAGCATGTTGAGAGTCTGTGTTGACATGATGACGATCCACAACAACAGGAGGACACATTCAAATATTCATATTTCTTTATCCAGGTTGATTCACTGCAGACTGTCAGAGATCAGCTGTTCTTCTCTGGCTTCAGCTCTGAGGTCAAACCCCTCTCATCTGAGAGAACTGGATCTGAGTAACCACGACCTGCAGGACTCAGGAGTGAAGGAGCTGTGTGGTTTTCTACAGAGTCCAACCTGTCGACTGGAGACTCTGAGGTCAGTTCACTGACTGACGTTTGTAGATCTCATATCTATAAAACACCATTTATACACAGTTTATCTCATTTAATTATAATTTAACATAATTCCTCTTCATACATAACTTGAATCCATTCATTAATTAATTTGTGACATTTTAAATATTCAGCTACTTGTTAAAACACTGAGTTTAGTTCTGGATTTCCTAATCTGATCTGCAGGACAGAGACCGGGTCCAAATAATCTATTTGTACTGAATCAGGACTCGTTTTTAGTCCAACATGTCTGATTTCATATTTATCTTCCATGTTATGAGTCTGTGCTGACATGAATATGTGTCTGTTATTTTCACACATGAACTCAGTTTAATTTACAGTTAAATTTTATTCTTTATCCAGGTTGAGGAGCTGCAGACTGTCAGAGATCAGCTGTTCTTCTCTGGCTTCAGCTCTGAGGTCAAACCCCTCTCATCTGAGAGAACTGGATCTGAGAGGAAACGACCTGCAGGACTCAGGAGTGAAGGAGCTGCTTGATCTACAGCAGAGTTCAACCTGTCGACTGGAGACTGTGAGGTCAGTAGATGGTTGGAGTCAGTCCACGCTGCTTTCATCAGTATTTTACTAAACACAGTCAGTATCACAGATCCAGGGTCTGTGCTACCAAGCAGGATTTGTGGTTTTCAGGTTAACTTCAGGTTTAGTTTTTTCAGTCTACGAAGCTCGTCCACTTCTTAACGAGGTAAATCAACATGGTAACTTCTGATGAACGGCTAACCTGCTCCAGGTTAAGTTGAGATCAACCCATATTGAAGCTCCGCCCACTGACCACAGTGACTCTCCACTGTTGTGTGGTGCACACTCTCCTTAAAGGGACGGATAAGGGAAGTTTAAATCAACGTCTGGTTGGTTCAGTTGATCTCTAACTCACCCAGAACATCTCAATCTCTCCAGACTCATCCTGTCACCAAAACACCAGATGCACTCAGTCAGCTTCCTGAAGATAGGTCCATGTGTTTCTATTGAGGAGTGATGTCAGAGGTTTCACCACAGTGTGTGTCCTCAGAGACAGTGAGACAGTGTGTGTCCTCAGAGACAGTGAGACAGTGTGTGTCCTCACAGACAGTGAGACAGTATGTGTCCTCAGAGACAGTGTGTGTCCTCAGAGACAGTGAGACAGTGTGTGTCCTCAGAGTCAGTGTGTGTCCTCAGAGACAGTGTGTGTCCTCAGAGACAGTGAGACAGTGTGTGTCCTCAGAGTCAGTGTGTGTCCTCAGAGACAGTGTGTGTCCTCAGAGACAGTGAGACAGTATGTGTCCTCAGAGACAGTGTGTGTCCTCAGAGTCAGTGAGACAGTGTGTGTCCTCAGAGTCAGTGAGACAGTGTGTGTCCTCACCATGGTAACCAGGAGCTCTTTATACAGAGCAGAACCTCTGCTGAGGTCCATCTGTCTCATCTGGTCCCAGTTTGTCAGAAGCAGATGTTCATCAACACACAGTGAAACATGTCTTCACCTGTAACAGCAGTAAATCCACCTCTCAGGTGTCCACTCTGCACTTTGACATGCAGAGGAAACACACTTAGCTCTTAGCGTGTTCATTCCAACACGTGAACATGAAGCAGAGAGGAAGCTGCTCCACCTCTGAACAGGACTGAAGTCCCTGCTGCTCTTTCTACTGGATGTGCTGCATCACTGACTCACAGCTGATGAAGTGAGTCTCTGTAACACTGATGTCTTCTTCTCTCAACAGATGGAGGTGGGAGGGGTCTTTGTGAAGGTGAGTGTGAAGAGGACAGTGTGTGTGGACGGAGGCTGAGCTGTGTCCTGAGGATCCAGAGGCTGAAGCAGCAGCAGCTTGTGTGTAGTCTCCAATCTACACAACCCCTAATCTGCATGTGTTTGTGAGATGAAGCCGGAGCACCTGGAGAAAACACGGGGAGAACATGCAGACTCCACACAGGAAGACCCCATCTGAACCGGATTCAAACCAGCAACCTTCTTGCCCCGATTGTGTTTATTCACATGAAGAATGTGTTTATTGAAATGACACAAGCAGAATATATAAACCCTCTATAAAGAGTCACATACAGTGTATTTAAGTTTGTCTTTATTATTGTCCCCCTTTGTCCTCAGTATGTCTCCATGTGTGTAGAACCACATTCTGTGTATATGTTTGTTTATGATCTTAAAGTTCCTGGATTCACGTCACAAATTGATTTAGTTCCACACAAAGTTAAACACATTGAAATCACTTTGAGTTTAAAATCAGAGTTTTGTCTTTGACACAAAAGATCAAAACTCTGGACTTAAAAATGGGACGTTTTCATTTCTGCATCAGCTGCAGAGCGGTGGTTGCTTTTCTACTTTTGACCCACAGGTGGCGCTGTAGTATAACAGCAGCACATCCCAGTCAAAGCCTTTATATTCAGTCTATGAGTCAAACACATGGATCATTTCCTCTGTGACCAACCAGATGTACGAGAAGAAAAACATCTCAGAGAGAAAAGTTGTGTTTCTACTTGTCTCTGCTTTAATGCTCAATAAACATCCTTCCACCGACTTCACTGGAATCATGACTCTGCTTTTCTTTCCTCTTGCAAACAAACAGGTGGAAATATCTCGTCCTTGGTGCAGGTAAAAGAACAAAATCACCAGTTTGACATCATGGAAACAACCAGAAGAAAAGTGAATGTCACATTTACAGTATGAAGAAGAGTCGATGAAGAGCACAGCATCTTTAAATCTCAGAGGAAACTGTTTACGATATTTCATAGAAAACAAGGATTTTATACAAACATCCTTGTGCTCCGCACTGCAATGCATTGCCTTGTGGTGTGTGCACCATAATAACTAATTAACTTTAAACCAATTGTAAACCAGGTTGTAATTTAAGAAATGAAATGCCAGTGTATTCAGATGCATGTATTCCTGTGTGTTGAAATCTGGTGATACTCTGAGTTCCCGTAGCAGGAGGGAAGGTTAAGGACTACACATAATACTCTGTTCCCAATATAGAGATGGATCAAAGGAGCCAAAGAATGGAAAGACTGGGTTTGTTGTCCCAGAATTAAATCTAAATATAAAGGAAAGAACAGCAGATCACAGTATATGCAGTTGAGATGTTGGCAATAGCAATGGCATCACAGTGGACAGAGCAAAACCAGATTAATCAGCATTGGTATCAGTACAGTCATCCCACAGCAGAGCAGATACACTGTATGAAACACACCAGACACTATTCAGACGACATCACACACAAACAGAAGTCCGGTTCGTGTGGATCCCAGCTCACTGAGCATCGAGGGCAATGAATGGACAAAACAATCTTTCAAACAGGAGAGAGTCATAGAGGAAGCTTTCAGTGAGGCCCAAGCTAAAGCAGGAATTAGAAGCAACATCATGACTGACTGGAAAAACCATGAGGGAGGAAAAAGGATCATCGATATGAAACAAAACAAAAAGTGGGATGAATGAAAACAATGATTAAAACAGCAGAGAGCAAACAGTCATATCAAGGTGAAGATGAGGACTCACAGGATTAAACACAAGAATCATTTAATATCATCCATCAGTGTGAATGTGGCTAAGGGGAAGAAAGTGTGGAGCATCAGGAATATAAAGAGAAAGAGAAAAGCTACAGAAGCAGCTGAGGAAATGTTAAACCTAAAGAATCTGTTCAGTATTGAGGAAGCGAAATTACAAAGTTTGAGTTTTAAAAGAAACTGGATCAATGAGGAGGATTTAAGTTGAAGGGTTTTTTATTTGTCTTCATGTATTTCCGCAGACCAAACACTCCAGCACAGTAGGTGGCGCTAATGCACCTTGAACCTTAGGTGCCACCCTCCATGACAGCAGAAGAAGATCCCGGAGCAGACTATTTCCAAATAGTTCAAGAGAGACCACTACAAATGAGCAATGTTATGCACATTGATGGAGTTTTAAATTTGAAAGTGTCTAGTTACAAAGTTTAATAAATCAGACACTAATGGCACAGCACTGTGTATTACATCTTTCTTTCAACCAAAAAATGCTTTGCGCTGGTTAGGGGGTACTCGGCTGAAAAAATTTTCAAAGGGGGTACATCACTGAGAAAGGTTGAGAACCACTGCGTTAGAGGACGGAGGCCGATGTAGTGAGGAGTCATTGCTCCTCGAGGATGTTGGAGCGAAGCTTTGAGGAACTTGTACATGTTAGTTAAGTGAAAAAGATAAAGCTCCTGAAGCTCCTGAAACACCTCAGTGATCCACACCTTATATTTTATTCTGTTCTTCTTTTAATGTGAATATTAGTATTGATAAGTTTACTCACTCGTTCATCAGCATCCTCCTCAGATTCAGATTCACCCCATCACAAGTCCAGAGGTTTATCACTTTCACTGATGAAAACGATGCAGAGAAACACAGCATCTTCCTCTTCTCCCTCTTATTCCTCCTCTTCTTCTCCCTCTTCTTCTTCTTCTCCTCTTCTTCTCCCTCTTCTTCCCTCTTCTTCTTCCCTCTTCTTCTTCTTCTTCTTCCTCTGAATAAAACTCTCTCAGTCCATCTCTCTGTGTTTGTGTAACATCACTGAGAAAGAAACAGCTGCAGCTTCCTCCTGCCTCTCTCTCTCTCTCCTCTCATCTCTCTCTCTCTCTCTCTCTCTCTCTCCTTTAACACACTGCACGTGCTGATGGTTGTTTCTGTGACGTGTTAGCTCCGCCCAGCGGTTGATTCAAATCTAATAATCTTTATTTAAAGCTGCTCACACACATACAGTAATAATAAGTTTCAAATGACCTCGAGCTTCTTCAGTTTATTAATATTCTGTGTCTCAGCTGAGATTTAAATATTAAATTAAATCCCAGGTGTCATCAACTCCTCAGTTTTTTTGACTCTGTTTCTCTCAACCCACAGAGACACGTTCACAAGCAGCTCAGAGTTTTTAGTTTCACTCAGCTGACACAACATTCAAGTTTCCTCTCAACAACACTCAACACGGAAATAAAGAAAGTCACGTTTATATATGAAGCAATAGATGATGTGTTTATTTACTCATTTATTTTGTCCAGATTTCATTTTCTGTTTTTATTTGAAGAGGAAAACAGTAAAGTAACACAAATGAGGTGAAATGATGAAGAGCTGCTCGGTCTCATAAAAGAAGAAAACACTAAACAGCAGTTTTTATGTCTTTAATATTTTGAAGAAAGATCTAAACACACTTAACCATTAATCTCACATCTGTAAAATGAAGTTTTGTTCATTTTATTTATTTTTTTATAAATCAAAAAATATTTTTGTGAACCAATTTAAAAGAACAACTCTGGATTTGAAAAACTCCAATAATTTACAACTGCCACTCATTTCACATTTCACAGCCATGTCTGTGAGGAGGGCGCCACCTAGTGGCCACACTTTGGTTTACATCTCAGTGTAGATCTTTCTTCACCTCTTTAATGAAAATGTCTTCAAGCTGCAGAACCAGCAGATCAAAGTCATTTATCTTTTGTTTGAACATGATGTTGTTACAGTTAAAGTTTATGAGGCTCATTTAAACATCATGAAAACTAACATTGTACGGCTCAGTCCCAGGAGACGCTCACAGTCAGGGACTCAGTGTTAAAGTGAACATCTGGATTCAGGATCCCACACCGTCCATTATTAACTAAATACATGATCCTAAGTTTGTCATCGACATCATAACCATCACAATAAAACATGAACTGTGAACCAGTTCATCTTCATGGTATGAACTGGACTGGGTGGTTTCATGTGTGAACTGGTTCAACAGGAGGAGAGCCTGAGAACAGGGAAGTGTCAGACTCCATTTTCATCAGCAGAAGGAAGAAAAGTGTGTGCGTGTGTGTGTGTGTGTGTGTTGTGTGTGTGTCACACTCAGAGTCACGTGATTTCCAGTAACTGCAGAGCGGAGGAGGAGGAGCCAGTGAAAGTGAAAGTGAAAGTGTTCAGACTTGTTCTCACGACAAGGTGCAGAGGGAGGAGACGTGAAGTCTGAGGCTGGTGAGTGTTCAGCAACATTTATATTATTCATTCATATTATTTTACTGTCACTGACTCTGAGTCAGTTTTTCTACTCGTGGACTTTAGAGAGAAGAAGATTCAGATGAACTTCTGTCAGTCAATCAACAGTTTGACTCAACGCTGTGATTGGCTGAGTCCAACACATTAAACTTACAACTGTCTCAGGTTACCGTGACAACAGGGACACAGTGTAGGAGGTTGACTCTGTATATTTGAAGAAACACTGAGTTTACTACCTGGCTTCATTGTGTGTGTTTGAGCTCACAGTGTTTTTCACTGGATCCCCAGAGACAGATGTGAACAGCAGGTCTGGAACAAGAGCCTTCAAAGGACTAATTAACAGAGTTAACTCACAGTTTCACTTTTTATCTTCATCACATCTGTTCATCAAGTGTTTAATAACAGAACGTGTTTTCACAATCATACGTTACAGCAGTGGTCACCAACCAGTGGAGAGTCTTCACTGTGGATCCCAGTAAAGCTCTGGACTCACTGGCTGAGGTGTGAGGAACATCGACCTGCAGAGCCAGGTACACACACACACACACACAACACACACCACACACACACACACACACACACACACACACACACCCACATATATAACTTTATACTGGTTTTGTGTGAGTTTTAAAGTGAATATAAGTTGAAGAGCTTGTGTTTGACCTTCATTTGGGCACAAAGCCATAGAACTGAGTGGAGATACAGAGTGCTGCTTCAAGCTGCTGACTGATGTGCTCTCAGTGTTACTGTCTATAAAGTTCTGTAATTCATTTCCAGCCTTTATGACGTGAACATGATACTAGATGTTGAGTTTCCTTCTCTGAGTGGCATGGGGTTGAAGGACACATGAACTTTTACAAGCTTGTATTGATTCACTTTAATGTAGTTGATTGGTCTGAGTGTAGATTAGGAAATGATCAAGTTGCAAAAATGCTTTTTATTCACGTTTGTTTATGGCTATGCAGGTTTATTGGTGGATTTACAAATGACATAAACCAATATTACATGAAATTAGTATCCAAAAATAATGGGCTTCCTGAGGTCACCTGTAGAGAGAGAGAGAGAGAGAGAGAGAGAGAGACAGAGAAGAGAGAGAAGAAGAGAGGAGAGAGAGAGAGAGAGAGAGAAGAAGAGAGAGAGAGAGAGACAGAGAGAGAGAGAGAGAGAGAGAGAGAGGAGAGAGAGAGAGAGAGAGAGAGAGAGAGAGAGAGAGAGAGAGAGAGAGCTATTGTCCTTCACCTGAAGTTTTTTACTTTTATTGTAACTACTTCCTTCCTGAGGTTTCTGATGTGATCACTGTATTTCTTGTATATAAGTAGTCCTGTGTACTCAATAAATACCAGTACTACAAACTATGAAGCCCTGCATCTATTTCACAATAAAACATTTAAAATAAATGAATTGAATCAGTCGACAGAAACCTGGAGTGCTTTTATTTGGGAAATGGGTAGGCTACAGGAAGTGTTGCAAATTTTTTTTGTGACGTTTTCAACAGATAAACATTGAAACTGGTGTGAAAGGTCATTTCACTGTGTTCTGCTGTAAACTGAGCGCAGGACGAGAAGGAAATAGACCAGACCTTGAACATCTAGAAGAGCAGCGTGGCTGAACCACAACTGAGCCGCAGCCGGCCCGGTGTAACATGGACGAGGACATTTCAGAGCAAGTTGGACCCTCACACACAAAGTAAGAGACCTGCTCCAAACATGTGAACCTCCAAACTGAATCCTCAGAGAATGAACCAGTGAATGATGTGTTCTGAATAAAAACATGTTTGTGTTTGCAGAGGTCAGGACCACAGACTGAGAGCAGAGTCTCCAGGGTCCAGCTGTGTGTCTCTGAAGAGTGACAAGTCCATGAATCCTCCTCTAAACTTCAGTAATGAACCTGGACCCTCACACACAGAGTAAGAGACTGTTTCTACTGTGACCTGCTCTGAAGAGGATTTAGTTTCCTCTAGTGTGGCCCCTGCATTAGGACACAGCTTCATTGAAGTTGGTGACTAATCTCTCAGAATCACTCAAAGAGCTCAGACCTCCACCAAGAACCAACACGCTCCTTATGAAACCACTTTGAGATTCACTAGAGACTCATTTTGATTTGGATCTGCACCAAATTCCACACACTGGTAAACATCAGTCCTCTGAACATGTCTGTGAAAGAGGACCCCCCCCCCCGATCTGGTTCACAGACCACATCCTTCCACCAAGTTTACTGGTAATCTGTCGTTTTTTATAATCCCACTAACGAACCAACCAACACACAAACATACTGGGTGAAAACAAAACCTCCTTGACAGAAGTAATGACAACCTGTGACTGTGACATGTGAGTTATCAGGAAATGTCTTCACAGAGAGAGGAAGAGGAGTCATGTTCCTGAGGAGGAGCAGTCGTCCTGCTGTGCTTCGTGTCAGGACGTCCTGAAGGATCCAGTCTCCACCAGCTGTGGACACTGGTTCTGCAGACAGTGCATCACCTCATACTGGGACCAGTCTGGTTCTTCAGGAGACTCCTCCTGTCCCCAGTGTGGACAAAGATCCAGAACAGGAGCTGGAGCTCAGACAGCGGTCAGAGCAGCACTGTACATGTGTCTGCTGATGTCTTCACTTCTGACATCAGCAGATGTGGTTTTATTTTGTTCCTTCATACAGCATCAACATTTAACATCGTTATAAAAGCACAAAGTTAAAAAGCTTTTATTTTCTGTAGTTTTTCTGTATCTGATGAAAACAATCAGCAGATTCTCAGATTCTCTGTCTCTGACATTGTTTCTTGTCTTTCAGCAGATCGTGGTCTGCAGGAGGTTTTAGATGAACATAAGCTCAGTGTGAGGAGGAGATGTGAACATGTGACTGAAGGAACTGATGAAACAGGAAGTAGAACCCTCCTCAACAGGATCTACACTGAGCTCTACATCACAGAGGGACAGAGTGAAGAGGTTAATACTCAACATGAGGTGAGGCAGCTTGAGACGGCTTCCAAGATGAAGAGCCTCCACGACGCTCCCATCAAGTGCCACGACATCTTTAAAGCCTCAACTGACCAGCAGAGCAGCATCAGAGTCGTCCTGACCAACGGCGTCGCTGGCGTTGGAAAAACCTTCTCGGTGCAGAAGTTCACTCTGGACTGGGCAGAGGGTTTAGAAAACCAAGATGTGGGTCTGCTGACTGTGCTTTCGTTCAGGGAGCTGAACCTGGTGAAGGACCAGCAGCACAGTCTTCTCACGCTGCTCCGTGTTTTCCATCCAGCGTTACAGAAGCTCATGGCAGAGACGCTCGCTGTCTGTAAACCTTTGTTCATCTTTGACGGCCTGGATGAAAGTAGACTTCCTCTGGACTTCAACCACAGGGAGCTTGTGTCTGATGTCACACAGAGGTCATCAGTCAACGTGCTGCTGACAAACCTCATCCGGGGGAATCTGCTTCCCTCGGCTCTCGTCTGGATAACCTCCAGACCTGCGGCGGCCAATCAGATCCCTCCTGCATGTGTTGACAGGGTCACAGAAGTACGAGGCTTCACTGACGCCCAGAAGGAGGAGTACTTCAGGAGGAGATTCAGTGATGAAGAGCTGTGCAGCAGAATCATCTCACACATCAAGACGTCCAGGAGCCTCCACATCATGTGTCAAGTCCCAGTCTTCTGCTGGATCAGTGCCACAGTTCTGGAGCACATGTTGACCACAGACCAGAGAGGAGAGCTGCCCAAGACCCTGACTGACCTGTACTCACACTTCCTGCTGGTTCAGACAAAGAGGAAGAACAACAAGTACGGTGAGGGACATGAGACGACTCCACAGCAGCTGACGGAGGCTGACAGGGACGTTCTTCTGAAGCTGGGGAGGCTGGCGCTTAAACATCTGGAGGAAGGAAACATCATGTTCTACCAAGAAGACCTGGAGCGGTGTGGTCTTAATGTCACAGAGGCCTCGGTGTACTCAGGAGTTTGTACTGAGATCTTCAGAAGAGAGTGTGTGATCTTCCAGAAATCAGTCTACTGCTTTGTTCATCTGAGTGTTCAGGAGTTTCTGGCTGCAGTCTACATGTTCCACTGTTACACCAAGAGGAACACAGAAGAACTCAACTACTTCTTGGGAACATATGGGAACACATGGGGTACCTTCTCCGTGGATGACCTCCTGAAGAGAACCATGGAGAAATCCCTCACCAGTACAAATGGTCTGGACCTGTTTGTTCGCTTCCTTCACGGCCTCAGTCTGGAGTCCAACCAGAGAGTCTTAGGAGGCCTGCTGGGTCGGACAGGGAACAATCCAAAGATCATCCAGAGAGTCATCAACAACCTGAAGGAGATGCAGAGTGATGACATTTCTCCTGACAGAAGCATCAACATCTTCCACTGTCTGACTGAGATGAACGACCACTCAGTTCATCAGCAGATGCAACAGTTCCTGACGTCAGAGAACAAATCAAAGGAGAAACTCTCTGAGATCCACTGCTCAGCTCTGGCCTACATGCTGCAGATGTCAGAGGAGGTTCTGGATGAGTTGTACCTGAAGAAGTTCAAAACATCAGACCAGGGTCGACGGAGACTGATCCCAGCTGTGAGGAACTGCAGGAAGGCTCGGTGAGTCCAGACATGATCAATAACATGTTCAATCAGTGGAGATGAGTCGTTCTTCAAATACACTCAGTGTTAAATGATTCTCATTGTTTGGGCAGCATGGTGTTGCAGTGGTCAACACTGTTAGTGCAGCCTTTCTGTGTGTGTGTGGTGTGGTGTGTGTGTGGTGTGTGTGTGTGTGGTGTGTGTGTGTGTGTGTGTGAGATAAAGTTATTATTATTATGTACATATACATTCTCATTGTTCTCATGTACATATGAGAACAACTAGATCAGATGTGGAGAGTGAAATCCAATGTGATCACTGTGCTGGAGTTTGAGGGTTCAGACATACGACCATGTGGGGTGCAAGGGAGATTATTGTATATACTGTATATATATATATATATATAAGCAAACAGCTAGCACAGTGTGAGCAGACGATCACTGAATCAGTGTTTTGGATGAGAATCACTGACGGTTCCTTTAAACTGAAGAAGCAGGAAATATAGTTTATTCTTCTTTCTTGTCAAACTAGAATTCCCACCCTGCGTTTGTACGCCACCACCAACCAGTGCAGTGTCCGTCCCTCCAGGTTCCTGACATGTGGACTTCACAATAATATGAGGTCACTGTAACCTTTGACCTTTGACCACTGAAATCTAATCAGTTTCTCTTTGAGTCAAAATGTGAAGAAATCCCTTAAAGACAGACTTGAGACATCATGTTCAAGAGGCCATGAACATGTTCTGTGACCTTGACCTTTGACCTTTGACCCCCTGAATCTAATGAGTTCCTCTGTTAGTCTGAATGAACGCTTGGACCAAATCTGAAAGGATTCTCTTGAGGAGTTTTTAACAAAAAGGGGATTTACCAGGGTGAGGGTCAAATGATCACGTTTTGTATGAATGTTGTGTTTTCTGATTTACTTCTCACAGATTTATATTTTCTTTAATTACAGACTCGTGGTTGTGAACTCTCAGAGACTCACTGGGAAGTCGTGGCCTCAGCTCTGAAGTCAGACCCCTCCATCTGAGAGAACTGGATCTGAGAAGAAACCTGCAGGATTCAGGAGTGAAGCTGCTGTGTTCTGGACTGGAGAGTCCAAACTGTCGACTGGAGACTCTGAGGTCCTTAAATCCTTGTTCACTTTTCAGACTTTCTTTCTATTGGGTCATTATTTATTTAAATTGTCTCAGTTCTGCTCTGCTCACTGTCCCTCAGTCATCTGTCCCTCACCCAGCCGTCAGTCACGTCCACCTCATCAACTCCATTCACCTGCACTCACCTGCTCCTGATCACTAAGAAAGTGTCAGTAAATAACATGTGGACTGAGGCCGAGCACTCCTCAGGTTTTCAAAATCAGACACGTTCTTATTGAAACACGTTGGACAGTTGATAAGTATAGAAACAAACAGGAAGTGACTGTCAGGAGCCATCCCTACTTTAAACAGTGTTTAATTACACAAACCTGCTCAGTGACCAACACACAGAGAAGAAGAGATGAATGAAACAATGGTCCAACATGTCTGATCTGATATTTATCTTCAGGTCACAGACTGGACTGAGGTCAGCAGCATGTTGAGAGTCTGTGTTGACATGAGACGATCCACAACAAAAGGAGGACACATTCAAATATTCATATTTCTTTATCCAGGTTGATTCACTGCAGACTGTCAGAGATCAGCTGTTCTTCTCTGGCTTCAGCTCTGAGGTCAAACCCCTCTCATCTGAGAAAACTGGATCTGAGTAACACGACCTGCAGGACTCAGAGTGAAGGAGCTGTGTGGTTTTCTACAGAGTCCAACCTGTCGACTGGAGACTCTGAGGTCAGTTCACTGACTGACTTTTGTAGATCTCATATCTATAAAACAGCATTTATAACAATTTATCTCATTTAATTCTAATTTAACATAATTCCTCTTCATATATAACATGAATCCATTCATTCATTAATTTGTGACATTTTAAATATTCAGCTACTTGTTAAAACACTGAGTTTAGTTCTGGATTTCCTAAACTGATCTGCAGGACAGAGACCGGGTCCAAATAATCTATTTGTACTGAATCAGGACTCGTTTTTAGTCCAACATGTCTGATTTCATATTTATCTTCCATGTTATGATTCTGTGTGACATGAATATGTGTCTGTTATTTTCACACATGAACTCAGTTTAATTTACAGTTAAGTTTTATTCTTTATCCAGGTTGAGGAGCTGCAGACTGTCAGAGATCAGCTGTTCTTCTCTGGCTTCAGCTCTGAGGTCAAACCCCTCTCATCTGAGAGAACTGGATCTGAGAAGAAACAACCTGCAGGACTCAGGAGTGAAGGAGCTGCTTGATCTAAAGCAGAGTTCAGGCTGTCGACTGGAGACTCTGAGGTCAGTAGATGGTTGGAGTCAGATGTCAGAGGTTTCACCACAGTGTGCGTCCTCAGAGACAGTGTGTGTCCTCAGAGACAGTGAGACAGTGTGTGTCCTGAGAGACAGTGAGACAGTGTGTGTCCTCAGAGACAGTGAGTCAGTGTGTGTCCTCGGAGACAGTGAGACAGTGTGTGTCCTCAGAGACAGTGTGTGTCCTCAGAGTCAGTGAGACAGTGTGTGTCCTCAGAGTCAGTGAGACAGTGTGTGTCCTCAGAGACAGTGTGTGTCCTCAGAGTCAGTGAGTCAGTGTGTGTCCTCAGATTCAGTTAGACAGTGTGTGTCCTCAGAGTCAGTGAGGCGGTGTGTGTCCTCAGAGACAGTGTGTGTCCTCAGAGTCAGTGAGGCAGTGTGTGTGTTCTCAGAGACAGTGAGACAGTGTGTGTCCTCAGAGTCAGTGAGGCGGTGTGTGTCCTCAGAGACAGTGTGTGTCCTCAGAGACAGTGATACAGTGTGTGTCCTCAGAGTCAGTGAGACAGTGTGTGTCCTCACCATGGTAACCAGGAGCTCTTTATACAGACCAGAACCTCTGCTGAGGTCCATCTGTCTCATCTGGTCCCAGTTTGTCAGAAGCAGATGTTCATCAACACACAGTGAAACATGTCTTCACCTGTAACAGCAGTAAATCCACCTCTCAGGTGTCCACTCTGCACTTTGACATGCAGAGGAAACACACTTAGCTCTTAGCGTGTTCATTCCAACACGTGAACATGAAGCAGAGAGGAAGCTGCTCCACCTCTGAACAGGACTGAAGTCCCTGCTGCTCTTTCTACTGGATGTGCTGCATCACTGACTCACAGCTGATGAAATGAGTCTCTGTAAACACTGATGTCTTCTTCTCTCAACAGATGGGAGGACTGGTCTTTGTGGAGCAGAGTGTGAAGAGGACAGTGTGTGTGGACGGAGGCTGAGCTGTGTCCTGAGGATCCAGAGGCTGAAGCAGCAGCAGCTTGTGTGTAGTCTCCAATCTACACAACCCCTAATCTGCATGTGTTTGTGAGATGAAGCCGGAGCACCTGGAGAAAACACGGGGAGAACATGCAGACTCCACACAGGAAGACCCCATCTGAACCGGATTCAAACCAGCAACCTTCTTGCACCGATTGTGTTTATTCACATGAAGAATGTGTTTATTGAAATGACACAAGCAGAATATATAAACCCTCTATAAAGAGTCACATACAGTGTATTTAAGTTTGTCTTTATTATTGTCCCCCTTTGTCCCTCAGTATGTCTCCATGTGTGTAGAACCACATTCTGTGTATATGTTTATTTATGATCTTAAAGTTCCTGGATTCACGTCACAAATTGATTTAGTTCAACACAAAGTTAAACACATTGAAATCACTTTGAGTTTAAAATCAGAGTTTTGTCTTTGACACAAAAGATCAAAACTCTGGACTAAATAATGGGACGTTTTCATTTCTGCATCAGGTGCAGAGCGGTGGTGGCTTTTCTACTTTTGACCCACAGGTGGCGCTGTAGTATAACAGCAGCACATCCCAGTCAAAGCCTTTATATTCAGTCTATGAGTCAAACACATGGATCATTTCCTCTGTGACAACCAGATGTAACGAGAAGAAAAACATCTCAGAGAGAAAAGTCCTGTTTCTACTTGTCTCTGCTTTAATGCTCAATAAACATCCTTCCACCGACTTCACTGGAATCATGACTCTGCTTTTCTTTCCTCTTGCAAAACAAACAGGTGGAAACATCTCGTCCTTGGTGCAGGTAAAAGAACAAAATCACCAGTTTGACATCATGGAAACAACCAGAAGAAAAGTGAATGTCACATTTACAGTATGAAGAAGAGTCGATGAAGAGCACAGCATCTTTAAGTCTCAGAGGAAACTTTGTACGATATTTCATAGAAAACAAGGATTTTATACAAACGTCCTTGTGCTCCGCACTGCAATGCATTGCCTTGTGGTGTGTGCACCATAATAACTATTAACTTTAAACCAATTGTAAACCAGGTTGTAATTTAAGAAATGAAATGCCAGTGTATTCAGATGCATGTATTCCTGTGTGTTGAAATCTGGTGATACTCTGAGTTCCCGTAGCAGGAGGGAAAGGTTAAGGACTACAGCATAATACTCTGTTCCCAATATAGAGGATGGATCAAAGGAGCCAAAGAATGGCAAGACTGGGTTTGTTGTCCAGAATTAAATCTAAATATAAAGGAAAGAACAGCAGATCACAGTATATGCAGTTGAGATGTTGGCAATAGCAATGGCATCACAGTGGACAGAGGCAAAACCAGATTATCAGCATTGGTATCAGTACAGTCATCCCACAGCAGAGCAGATACACTGTATGAAACACACCAGACACTATTCAGACGACATCACACACAAACAGAAGTCCGGTTCGTGTGGATCCCAGCTCACTGAGCATCGAGGGCAATGAAATGACAAAACAATCTTTCAAACAGGAGAGAGTCATAGAGGAAGCTTTCAGTGAGGCCCAAGCTAAAGCAGGGAATTAGAAGCAACATCATGACTGACTGGAAAAACCATGAGGGAGGAAAAGGATCATCGATATGAAAACAAAACAAAAAAGTGGGATGAATGAAAACAATGATTAAAACAGCAGAGAGCAAACAGTCATATCAAGGTGAAGATGAGGACTCACAGGATTAAACACAACAATCATTAAATATCATCCATCAGTGTGAATGTGGCTCAGGGGAGAAAAGTGGTGGAGCATCAGGAATATAAAAGAGAAACATAATAGAAAAGAAGTAGAAGGTTTAGAACAAACACTGCACAAGTACCAAGGAACTTTACCTACAAGAGTTCTGTGTGATTTCAGGCCTTTCACAGGATTAAATGTTATTTCAAGGTAAAGTTAGTACAAAAGTACAAAGTCATAAAAAAAACATCAGTTTGGTACATGTCAGGTGAACAAACCAAATTAAGTACCATCTATTTCCTGTGTACAACTCCTGAGTCCAGCAGATGGCGCCAGCTCACATGACACAAGCCAACAAGCCAACTCAATAATAAAAGTGAATAAAATAATTATTGACCAATAATAATGAGACAGAACTCACAAAACAGAATCTCCCCCTGTGTCTTCTCACCTTCAGGCATGAAGAACCTTCTATGATTGTGATACTTGTGATTCCGGAAGAAACATCAGTGATTGGTTAACATGTGTCTTCCCACAGAACTTTAACCAATGACAAGGCAGGCAAATATTCAATAACATGTGAGAACACGTGACGGGGACGAGTCACATGTGAGAAACTTTCTTTATCAAATCAATAACAAGAAAGATCCTGATGTTCAGGATGTTCTTCTTTAACCTGTAATGTGCTTTTAACCGAATTAGAACTTTATCTAAAGAGCAAGTTGCCCCTCAGTGATAAAGAACAGCCCAATGTTTAAAACACACACACACATGCACGCACGCACACACACCACACACACACACGCACACGCACACACACACACACACACACACACACACACACATGCACGTACGCACGCACACACACACACACACGCACAGCACACACACACACACACACACACACACACACACACACACACTCACTAGAAAGGTACACAAAGGTATGGGATATTATTTTATATAAAAACAAGTTGATGCAACTCACATCCTGTATCTCTTTATATAGTGGTTAATTAGAGCAGTGATTCTCAACCCGGGTCCTGACAGATAAAATTACGTGTTTTTAAATTAATTATCTTAATTATCTGTACAACAAACTACACAAATCACCAAAGACTGTTGCGTCTCTGTGAGTGTGTGTGTGTGTGGTGTGATAAAACAGGAATAACAAGTCTCAATCAAATTTTAAACCGTGTGAAGGAATCTTTCTTCATTTAAAATAAAACTAAAATAGCACTTGAACATGCACCCAACAGTCCCTTTCAATTCATTCAATTTAAATTAAAAATAAATTATTTCAACAAGATTTATGAATTATTTTCAAAGAAATTATGGAAAATGTCAAAAAACATCCTTCGTAAAACAATAATCTTAGATCCGTCCCTTTATCCAGATCAACACAGAGATTTGATGAGTTCTCTCTCAGCTCATCAAGTTCAGTTTTCAATCTGTTTGGTAGTTTTGTGTCATCCTGCTGACAAACAAACAAACAAACAAACAAACAAACACAAAACAAACAAACAAACAAATGGACGGAGGTGAAACACAACCTCCTTTGCCTAAAAACCTTATTTTAGAATCCCCCAAAATCAGGCTCTACAAAGATTAACGGTACAATATGTGCACCAGTAATAAAAGCTGCAGAGAGCAGCAGAAAGAGAAGAAGAATCACAGAACATCATGTTCCTCACGACTCGTTTATTTCTGAGGGGAGAAAACAAACAACAAATTAAAACAGGATAAGAAACGTGACACTGAGCTGAGTTCACTGATAAAAGAACATTTTCTTCATCATCAGAGCAGCAACGAATCTGTGTCGATGATTTAATATCTTTTAGTTTTTTATACTGATGCCTTATCGGTGAGAAAATCCTGAGCTGAGAGTCAGAAATGTCGAAAAGAACGACGTACAGAAATACAGAAACACGAAGCAGAACAAGGTTCAGCAAACATTTACCTACTATGTACAAGTATGAAATATAGATATATGAACATAAGACACAACAACGCAATGACAACGACATGGAGAATAAAACTTTTCCTTCATGAGCTCAGATACAAAAACGTCTGTGAAGACTCGTATCGGCGGATTTCTATCAGGCAGCTGATAAATAGTTGGACTCTAATCAACAAGTGTCATAAAATCCTAAATGGATCATATAGGTGCTGTATGTTCTCCTATACAGCTCCAGGTGGGAGGTTGAAGGTGTTTGCAGATGTTTACAGTTTCCAGATGTTTAGAGTTTCCAGTTGTTTAGTGTTACTGGGGGGGGTTATTGACATTTCTACATTTCTAACAGACTGTACATACATTTCTATAAAATCACATTAACCTTTTATGTAATAGAGCATTTTAAAAACAACATATTTATCACTGTTGATTTTCTCAGTTCTCTCTGTCTGGATGTTTTAAAAGCTACAGACGTTGGTTCCCATCTCTCTCTGAATTAAATTAATAAATAAAACTGATGTAAATAAATACGTAGCCTATATTATAATCATGAATTTCTCATTGCTCATTAGTATAAAAGGTAACACCGGTTATTTCAGATTAATATAATTAAAAATCTTGTTTTCTGTTGTGGAAGAAATTTTCCAATTTTCCAAACTCTCTCTTTCTTTAATCTTTTGTGTGATCTTCTGTGATGAAGTGAATGTGGAGCAGAGATCCAGTTTCTTCACAGTGAACCATGGACACAGCTCAGCTCTCACACATGGTTTCTGTGTGAGGGATTACTGATCAGACAGTGACACTGGACGACTCTGACATTATCAGTGCGTCTCTGGTTATTCATTCACTCTCCTCCTGTTCAAGTACAGTCTGTCTTCTGCAGAAGCTTCATTTGCAGCCTGGTGCAGTGTTGACACCTCGTCAGGGAGCATTTTCAGGGAGACGACCATGAGTTCGCTGCAGCAGGTGAATCCCAGGGTGAGAGGGATGAGGACGTCCCCGCACGCCGCTCTGCAGAGTCTGGCTGCTCGCCTCATCACCAGGAGATCACACAGAGATCACACAGGAGATCACAACAGGAGATCACACAGGAGATCACACAGGAGATCACACAGGAGATTCACACAGGAGATCACACAGGAGATCACACAGGAGATCACACAGGTAACTTCCCTCTGCTTCCCTCTCTGTGTCTGTGAGCTGGAGAAACACATGTGGTCTGATCGGAAATCTCAAAAGAGGCAAAAGATGCAAAGACGCTAAACGAGATCCGGAGGCTGCAGCTTCTCACAAACCCATGAAATACAATGTGTTCATCACATGTGCTGCAAAGTAACTAAGTGTATTTATACATGTACTGAACTCAAGTATATTCTCTATCTGATGCCATTTAAGTATTTATACTACATTTATCTGACAGCTGCCTTTCAAAATAACTTAAAGATACAAATAAAAGCATCCGAGGGCTGATCTGCATGTCTTATATTTACTCTAACATCGTTTTATAATGTTACAAATTTCTACAGAAATTAAAGAAATCTCTAACTCAGTTGTGCAAGCGCTCTTTGCCCCCCGTCACCACCGATCAGCTCCGAAAGTTAATCATCTGGAGTAACCCTGAATCTGTACACGTACACACGTACACACGTACACACACACACACACAGACGTACACACACACACACACACACACACAGCACACACACACACGACACAACACACACACACACACACACACACACACACACACACACACACACACACACAGGGTGAGAACAATACCCTGCCCCCTGCTCTGCGTCAGGGGAGGGTAATCAGAGGTCATACTTGTCGTGACGTCTGTCAGCTGTTCCACCAAAGAGACGTCTCCTTTCTCAGCTTCCTCCATGTTTCATTCAAATATATCCAACGGTTCGGAAAAACTAAAAATTAGAGAAAAACGCACAATCACAACAGATTTGTGCGTCAGAAGTTTTTTCCTCGTCCTTGATGTCACGGTGACGTCCTGGAGGGGCCAGAGCCCGAGGTCGAGAGCCACAGGTCTAAAGTAAACAAGTTTAAGTGTAAAGTAGGTGGTGTTGACGTAGGGAACTGGAACATGGTGAACTGAGAATCTCAGATTACATTTTCATTAACGTCATGTTCTCTGAGATTCTCCGGGTTGAGAACGTCTTTGATCTCCAGCCTCAGACGTTTGGTTCTGACTTCGTCTAACGGACGAGTTTTAAAAGTTCAAACGAGCTGAACTGGGGCAACGATGGCAGAAAGAGATTTAAAAACTCTATTACTTTGTTTTGAGCTTATTTTTGTTTCATTGCTTTATTCTGTCCAATGTCTCTAGCATTAAATTGTTTAAATTTGAAATTACACTGCTCATATTTTCAGTTTTATGACAGTTTTTTATGTCAGTGAATCACTTATTTAAAGTGTTTTTTGAAAAGTGTGATATAAATAAAGTTTATGTTATTATTATAAACATGTGTCGCCCTGCAGGGGGCGCAGAGATCCTTTCAAAGAGGTGATTGACTTGACCTCAGGTGACCCCCAGCGAGCAGGAATGAAATCCATCTCCTTTGTTTCGACAGGTGAGTTTAGTTTTACTTGTTCACACACTTTTTACATTATTTTACATATTTACAAAATCATATCTTAATTTTATTTTTTTTAAACGTCTGTAAAGAATCTAAATCCTCTTCAGCCTTGTCGTGTCCTCTGTGTCCTCTCAGGTGTTGGCAGCGTGTCTCTGTCCTCACCTGCTGAAAGACACAAGTCTTCCTCTGGACGTGAGGCTGAGAGCTCAGAGTCTCCTGGACTCCTGCGACGGAGGAAGTGTGGGTGAGGATTAAAAAACATTTGAAACACGACACACTAGAATCATAACGGTAAAGAAACATCACATCCGTTGATCGCAGGCGCCTACACTCCCGTCCGCTGGTTAGCTCGGGTCCGACAGAGCATCGCTGAGTTCCTCACCCGACGAGACTCCGGAGCTCCATCGTACAGCAGAGACGTCTACATCTCTGCTGGTTCCCAGGTGGCACTGATGGTAAAAACCACGATCATTATTATCTATTGATCAGATATCACACTGAGGTTTTACTGATATCTGGACGTGAAGGGAACATTCATTTTAAACACTGTTCTCCTGGTTACAAGGGGAAATTGATCCAACAGCAGTTCAGACAGATTATAAAACAAAGGTTCTCAAACTTTTCAGCTTCTGACCCCAAAAAAATAAACAAAGGAAATTTATCTGAAGTAGTTTTTAAACAAATCACCAACGTGCACATTTAAATGTTCCTGATAATTCTAACAACTAAGCCAGGAAACTTTTAAAATATGAAGAATTCTAAACAGAGTTTGGTGGATTTGTTACGGTCGCAGCTCTGCTGGTTCAGGAAGCATAGGATCATGGGTAATTTCCACGTGTGGCTGCAGGGGGCGCTGTTGCTCATTAAACTTACATAGTGTTGCTTTAAAGTTTCCTGCACTCATACAAACTTTAAATGTGGTTTAGGAATTTATTAAATTGTCACAGAATTTACTGTTAGCGCTCAATTTAGTCTTTTAAATATATTTAATTCTGTTTTTCTTCAGTAAATTAAAAAAAGTTTATGAAAATAAATGATTACTCTCAAGTTGTTTTAAGTATTTTAAAGCAGTGGGATATTAAATTGAAGTTATTTATTAATGATCACTCATCATCTATGTTGCTGCAGCTCAGTGGGATGATATAGAAATAACGGTGGAAAATAAGAAATTAGACCAAAGATGAACTGAAATAATCCTTAATCCTAAAATGTGAAATTAGGAATCATTATAAATTTAGTTTGTCATGTTTCCAATGTGTGAAGCTGCTGGTGAGCTGCTGGCCAGCGGGGAGGGGGAGACTCCGACGGGCGTGTTGACCCCGGTGCCCTCCCCCCACACCCTGCCCGGGCTGCTGGACGAGGAGGGGGTGACCCTGGTGCCGTACCGGCTGACGGAGGAGCGAGGCTGGGCCCTGGAGCTGAGCGAGCTGCACCGGGCGCTGAAGGCCTCTAGAGGGCACTGCAACCCGAGGGCCATTTACGTCAGTAAACCCGGGAATCCCGACAGGTGAAGCAGCCGCTGCGTCAACGCCTCCGGTTTGAATCTCCCGCCTGTCGTCACCCCCCCCCCCCCATGTGCTGATGTCTGTTCCACAGGTCACGTCCAGGACAGGAAGTCCATAGAGGAAGTGATTCGGTTCGGATGAGGTGGATGAGGTGACGTCAAACGTAAAACAAGATAAATCTTCACATTTATGAAGAAACGTTTATGGAAACGTTCTGCTGCCAGGTCGAGAAAACATCACACGGATCAGTATCACGTTATAACATGAAAGGTTTATTATAACAAGACGTTTTTCAATGTTTGTTCTTCTCATTGCAACATAAAACTCACCACTGTTATGAAAGTAAAAAGTTTCACATTATAAAGTGAATCATTTCTTTTCGGTTATAACGTGAAAAACATTATTGTAACAAGATGTTTTTCTTGCTATAACACTTTTCATTATTATGACAAACTTATGTTATAGACGTGATGAAATTATGTTTTTCATGTTATTTATTTCATGTTATATTAAATTTTCTCGTAATCATGACGTAAGAATTATCACATTGAAATTTAAACTGTTTCATGTTAATTGTTTTAAACATAAAAAAGTTTATTCTAATTACAAGATCTTTTCATGTCATTACGATTTATTCTTATGTTATAAGACAATATTTTCACGTAAGATGAAAACAAACTTATCATATTGTAACGTAAAGTGTTTGACGTTATGTTATATTGTTGTAATTTAAAAAGTTAATTGTAATAACAAGATGTTTGTCACGTTATTATCTTTCATGTTATATCACAGTTTAAATCCTAATCACATTGCAAAGTGATAAATCCTGAGATATTGTTTCGTGAAAAAGTTCTTTATTTACACAATCATCATTCAAATATAAGTTTCATGTTGGAAAAATATAGAAATTTATCACATTAATATGAGAAACATGATACTAGTCTTTCTTGCCTGGCAGCAGAACTGTTAACTAACTGTTTACTAACCAGTCGTCCTCTCTTCCTTTAACTAACCCGTCTCTGTCTCTGTCTCTGCAGGTTTACCAGGACAGTGTGTTCGGCTCAGAGTTCGTCTCCTATAAGAGAGTCCTGTTCCAGATGGACAAAGTTTACTCTGAGTCCGTGGAGCTGGTTTCATTTCACTCTTTATCCAGCGGCCGAATGGGAGAGTGAGTTTTAAATCATCTGAAGATTGAGTCTCTTTCTTCTGTCGTCATGTTTCACCTGACGTTCTTAAAAAGAACAGAAAACACTGCTGGGAATTTGATTCATACCCTCTCGTTTTTAATACTAACCTATAAAACTTAACAAGGGTCATTAAGCTCAAATGGGAAATATGACATATTATTTATGTTTTAATTGTTGAGTTCAAACAAGCAATAATACTACAATAATAAGCCCTGGATTCTAAGGAGGTAGAGTTCTGTCAGGGTTTCGTCTTCTTGGAGTAAATATATATATTTTAAATGATTTGATGAAACACAAACCTCCCCCGATCGCTGCTGCACAGACTTTAAATCCACATTTTCAAGATGGCGGCGTTCGATATGTTTTGGCTTCATTTCTGGATGGGGGGAGGAGACGTTGTTGTGTGAGCAGCTGTGAGAGCGTGAACCTCCCTCCTGTGTTCCAGAGGAGGCCTGAGGGGCAGGATTCATGGAGGCCGTCAACATGGACCCGGAGGTGACGCGCTACGTCCACGTCATTGCTGTGCTTCGACATCAGCGCGTCCGGTCACAGGGCAGCTGGCTCTGGACCTCATGGTCGACCCCCCCAAACCTGGAGACCCTCCTATGACACGTACACACAGGTGACGGCCCCCCCCACCCAGCCCACAGTCCCACCCCCGTCCCGTGTGGTTCCGGCCTCTCACGGCCCTCTGTTGTTCGTCTGTTGCAGGAGATCCTCAGCGCTCGGGCCACTTTGTCCCATAATGCTCAGCGGGCCTGGCAGATCCTGAACGGCCTCCCGGGGATGAGCTGTCAGCCGGCGATGGGCGGAGTCTAACCTTTATCCCAGCGTGCGTTTACCAGCCGGATTCTAGAGCAGGGCCGAGGTACGAGTGTGATACGGGAACAGAAGCACGTTAAGATTCTGTTCACAGGGAATCTACACAGTACTTGTTACTGGTGGCACAGTGGGAGAAAACACGACTGTGGGAACATGGGAGCAAAACTATTAAACTACTGGGAAATAGATTATATGATATACTATTAAAAATGGTTGTATTTATATACTAAAAACGCACAACTTGGTGGGAGGATCATTTTATGGGTTAGAGAGGAACCCACTGAATCTAGTGGATCTAATGGATTTAAAAGTGGTTTTATGGGGGTGTAGGCTTTTTTCTAGCTGCTGTTTGGTAACAAATTGAGCCAGAAACCTGTATCACCGCCCCCTGGTGGCTGGCAGCAGTAGAGGTCATAAACCCTGCCTCTTCCATGTTAGTAGATGGGACATGGACCAAGCTAAACAAGTTAAATTAGACGTAAACTTTTTCCAAAAGACTGTTTTTATTATATTAGGTATAATTCTTATAACACTAATGATTCAAGTGTTTCTGATCAGTTTGGTTTTAACTATAGTTATTTGTTGATATAAAACAGGGCTGAAACATTCAAGATGTCAGGTTCAGGATATTTTGGCTTCTTCTCTGGACGGTGGTTCATCTGTATTTATACAGGTCTTGCTGGTGCTATGTGTAAATTCTGAATGTTAATTAAAGTAGAATTTTGAAGTTGTGGAATAAGTATGTTGATTAAGTTTATTAGCAGTAAAGATTCATGTCTACCTTCTGTGGTTAGATGTTGGGGGTGGAGCCAGATGTCCTGTACTGTCAGAGGTTCCTGCAGGAGGAGGGCGTGTTGGTCGGAGCAGGTCTTCATCATGGAGGAGACACTCATCATCTGAGGTGAGAGACCTTCATCCTCGTCAGGTAACTTCTGTCTGTGGTCGCACCGTCTCTAACGGGCCTCCTGCCCCCCCCCCCCCCCCCCACCCCCAGGTTGTGTGTCCTCGTCCCCCCCGACTCTCTGGAGGAGGCCCTGACTCGCCTCAGCTCCTTCCACCTCCGCCTCGTGGACAGATTCTCTCAGTGTGAAGGACAAAGACGAGCACGTAACTCTCAGAGAGAAGATCTGTCCGTCTCGTAGAAACCACGTTTGAAGGCTCCACCGTCTCTGCACAGGGACACAACAGAAATGAATCATGTTCCAGTGATTCGTCAATAAAGTTTGTCTTAGAGATTCTTGCATAGTTCAATTATTTACAGAAGAAAAACACTAACACTTAATGAAATATTTATGTATGTAAAAATTTGTTATATTTTTATGACTTTGACATTTTAATAAAAGGTTTAATTCTTTGTCTTCACAAGATGTGACAGATTATTCCTGAAATGTAAAATAGAACATTATTTTTAATCATGTCAAGTTAAATCATGTTTAACCATCTGATCATTTATGTTTATGCACAAATAACAAACTGCAGAATAACAGATATATCATCATGAATGTGTCCTTATCAAGAGTAAATGTCTGAATGTGGATTTTCACATGAAAACAAACCAAATATTTAAACAAATTGAATGTGATTCATCATTAGTGGATGAGATATTTCAATGAAATTTAATGCCCAGATCAGACCAACCTACTGTACAGGGTGTACTGTCAGGGGCTGGCCACAGGGGGTCAGTGTTCCCTGCTGCAGTCTGAGTGCAGTGTGCTGGTTTTGCTGATGAGAAGATGAGGAAACAAACATCTGAAGAGAAAAAGCATCATTGACTCTTGACCGTGCAGGTTCCACCTCTGACATGAATGTGTAGCGTGATGAGACCTCCTGCAGGTGAGCGAACCAAACGCACCCATCCTCCAGGTGCGTTCAGGTTCATAATTCTGAGCTACTCACAGATTTCTGCTGGTTTTCATGCTCACACACAAATCTACTCCTGAGCTGAGTCCAGTGAGCGAGCTGCACGGCTCAGCTGCCCCCCCCACAGGAACTGACCGCCATCCTTCTCCCCCCCCCCCCCCCATCTGTCTCTTCTCTTCATTACTCCCTCCATACTTCAGTGGAGCTCAGTTTTGCACATGCTACGTAATTATTCCACCCCAGTTGCTAGAGGGGGAGAGAGAGAGAGAGAGAGAGAGAGAGAGAGAGAGAGAGAGAGAAGACAGCTCATTCCTCAAAAGCAAAAGGCCCAGAAGCCTCCTCCTCCCCCCCCCCCCCCCCCCGCCTCACCCAGCTTCCCTATGCTCGGCTGCAGGAGGCTGGGGGGGGGGGGGGGGACCACAGCATCACTTCAACAGCTCGGACAGAAACGTAGAATCAGCAGCTTCACAGGACGATGACGTTCAGATTCAGACACAGAGAGAGACGGTGAACAAGATTCGTTTCTGTTTTGAAATAAATAAAACTGACGACGCCTGTTTTATCAATTATTTCTTCTGCGTGTTCATATAAAATAAATGTAGCTCGAACTTTTCATGTCACAACAACACAACTCTTCACCGTCACTGTTTCTGTCCTCTCGCATATGTTTGTACAAATTAGGTGTATTTCATATAGCAGTTATTTTATTCCACACAGTGGGTACATTTACCCATTTATATAGATGTATTTATTACTATTGTGAAATCATATTGATACATACATCTACACATATTTTATATTCATATACTGCCTAACTTATATCCATAAATCAATTGAAATTCATATCTTACTGGACGCTATTGTGAAATTTTATATAAAATGTTCATATTCATATTATATTGAATATGATTGTGCGATATCTCTATATATTTACATGTTATTTATATATTCATATTTAATTTAATACTATTACTACCTGACTACTAACATATAATTAGAGTTTGTCCAATGACCTGCAGAGCAGCATCCTCCCTTTTGCTTCATGGGATTATATTTTGTTGAGGAATATAATTTTCTCCAGTTTATTTTTGAAAGAACCATATTTGTAGAGCAGCTGAAATGCTCCAATAAGCTGTGACACGTTCTGACTTATCGTGTGAATCCTAATTAGTCCAGTGACCTTCAGGGTGAGCTGGTTGTTAAGTTGTGTTTGTGCCGTGAAGCCGAGTCATGCAGACGCCACTTTTCATTTCTCCTTTCTCTGGTTTCTGAAATGTGATTAGATTCTGGTGTTAATCCAATCCTCGCTGTTTGTTTGGCCATCTGCCTGCTGACCTGCATTTCCACCGCAGACACACGTGCAGGCGGCTGCAGCTGATCTGACGCAGCTCGCTGTGAAGGCCGCACGCAAACAGGAAGCGACACCGGAACAGAAGACGAGGAAGACGGGGACGAGGTGAGCGGGAGTCACAGAGGAGTTGTTTGAAACGTGAAATGATTAGAAGAAAAACTGGAAAAGCCTCAGAAAGATAAAAAGAAATGTTTTTATTCCAGCTGATTGGACGTTAAAAGAAGAAAAGCAACAACTACGTTTCATTTCCTTTTCCTCTAAAGGCACATTTCATTAGATGCATATGTAGAAACGGACGGAGCCTTCGGTCCAGTTGATTTCATCTTCTGAAAGAATCCGAACTTTTTGAGGCGACTTTGCGAGTTGGTAAATTGCAGCATCGCCTTCTCCGGTAAAAGGACGAGTCTGATTGGCTTCTGGTGTTTGCAGGTGACATGTTGTCGTGGCCCTGAACTGCCGCAGGACTCGAGGAGCTCCCGCCGAGCGGAGTGCTGCACAGCTCGCCACTTCCGAGAAGTGATGCTTGTGGCTGTGTGTTGCCATGGAAACCGTCGGTGAGGACTTCGCTCCATCTCGACGTGTTGTTGTAATCAGAGACGCAGAAGAATCATCTGTGTGTATTCTGAGGCTTTTTCCAACGTGGGCATTGAAATGTACGAGCGTCAAGACGAACCACACACACACACACACACACACACACACACACACACACACCACACACACACACACACACACACACACAGCTCTGTGTGCCCTAAATATCTTGGCAGTGGCTGTTGAATGCCAGCAGGGGGTGGAAGGTGTTGCTGGGGGGTGAGAGGTGCCGGCTGCCGTACAGCGGGGGGGGGTTGATGGGGCTGTGGCAGGTACAGCTGCCCCTGCCGGCTCCATGGGGATGAGTGACAGTGAGAGGCGAGCACCTCGGAGGCGGGGGGGCAGGGGTCAGACAGTTAGCATGTTGCTCACAGAGCCTGAAGGAAAAACATAATCTTATTAATGTCAGAGCGAAGCAGGGAGACACGGCCGCAGGGTCCAGCTCGGAGTTCTGTCACAGGTCCAGGAGCAGATTTAGTTTCACAGGTTTCACTGAGACAGAAAAGGTCATTTGGAATAAAAACAAAAAAAACAAACGCAGAAATAACAATATTTATCAATAAGTGATGCATCATTTCAGGGTTTCTTTTGGGAACACAAAAAAATTCTTTAAACGTTTTTCAGACACTGATGAACATTTTTACTATTTTCTTACATTTGATTTATAGATAAATAATAACCTTCGTCAGGGTTTGTTTTCACCAGTGTTTGTTTGTTTGGTTTTTACCAGGATTACGACAGATTTACACAAAAGTTATTTTAAAGAGAAGATGATATTTGTGAAGTCTTGGTTTTGTCCATCTTTGTTTAGAATCTATATTCTGCTCCTCCTCTCAGCTCTGCTCCTCCTCTCAGCTCTGCTCCTCCTCTCAGCTCCGCTCCTCTTCTCAGCTCTGCTCCTCCTCTCAGCTCTGCTCCTCCTCTCAGCTCTGCTCCTCCTCTCAGCTCCGCTCCTCCTCTCAGCTCTGCTCCTCCTCCCGGCCTGTGTCTCCCCCTCCTCAGTGAAATGGTGTCTCTTTCACATAATGTTTCCCCGGGGATCTTTTAGGCTTCATACATTTCCACCTCATTTACTCCGCCTGCCTGTGGGACTGCAGACGAGCTACGACTGTGTGTGTGTGTGTGTGTGTGTGTGTGTGTGTGTGTGTGTGGGTGTGTGTGTGTGTGTGTGTGTGTGTGTGTGGGTGTGTGTGTGTGTGTGTGTGTGTGTGTGTGTGTGTGTGTGTGTGTGTGTGTGTGTGTGTGTGGGTGTGTGGGTGCGTCGGCGGTTGTTGTGGTTGAAAAATGATTCCCCTCAGGGCGTTAGATGTGTGTGACTGTGTGTTGGTAAATGACATCGAAAAAAACAGAAAAGAGCCTGTTTGTGATGCAGACGTGTGATTCTGGCTCCGTGTCCACGACTGAAAATCCTCCTCAGAGACTAAACAACCTGAGGATGATGAGGGTGATTCACAAGTCTTCATCTCTAGTTAACAAGTCTTCATCTCTAGTTAACAAGTCCTCATCTCTAGTTATCACCTCCTCATCTCTAGTTATCAACTCCTCGTCTCTATTTATCAAGTCCTCATCTCTAGTTAACAAGTCCTCATCTCTAGTTAACAAGTCCTCGTCTCTAGTTATCAAGTCCTCATCTCTAGTTAACAAGTCCTCCTCTCTAGTTAACAAGTCCTCATCTCTAGTTAACAAGTCCTCGTCTCTAGTTAACAAGTCCTCGTCTCTAGTTAACAAGTCCTCGTCTCTAGTTATCAAGTCCTCGTCTCTAGTTATCAAGTCCTCGTCTCTAGTTATTAACTCCTCATCTCTAGTTAACAAGTCCTCGTCTCTAGTTTCAAGTCCTCGTCTCTAGTTATCAACTCCTCGTCTCTAGTTATAAGTCCTCATCTCTAGTTAACAAGTCCTCATCTCTAGTTATCAACTCCTCATCCTAGTTATCACCTCCTCGTCTCTATTTATCAAGTCCTCATCTCTAGTTAACAAGTCCTCGTCTCTAGTTATCAAGTCCTCATCTCTAGTTAACAAGTCCTCCTCTCTAGTTAACAAGTCCTCATCTCTAGTTAACAAGTCCTCATCTCTAGTTAACAAGTCCTCATCTCTAGTTAACAAGTCCTCGTCTCTAGTTATCAAGTCCTCATCTCTAGTTATCAAGTCCTCGTCTCTAGTTATTAACTCCTCATCTCTAGTTATAAGTCCTCATCTCTAGTTAACAAGTCCTCGTCTCTAGTTATCAACTCCTCATCTCTAGTTAACAAGTCCTCGTCTCTAGTTATCAACTCCTCATCTCTAGTTATAAGTCCTCATCTCTAGTTATCAACTCCTCATCTCTAGTTAACAAGTCCTCGTCTCTAGTTATCAACTCCTCATCTCTAGTTATCAACTCCTCGTCTCTAGTTATAACTCCTCATCTCTAGTTATAAGTCCTCATCTCTAGTTAACAACTCCTCATCTCTAGTTATCAACTCCTCGTCTCTAGTTATCAAGTCCTCATCTCTAGTTAACAAGTCCTCGTCTCTAGTTATCAACTCCTCGTCTCTAGTTATCAAGTCCTCGTCTCTAGTTATCAACTCCTCGTCTCTAGTTATCAACTCCTCATCTCTAGTTATCAAGTCCTCGTCTCTCTCAGACGACATTTGGTCTTTATTATCCCACAATATCTGTTTTATTGTTTCATCTGAGGGCGTTGAACCAAAACTGGAAACACGGGGACATGAGTACGGAGCTGCAGCTCAGTTAATGTGAGGGTCAGATGTTTAAGACCGGGACGTAAAACAACATTGATTTTGTCATTTAACTCTCTTAAGAAAACAAATGGGCCCGAGTGTGTAAACTATGATCCCGTCGATGTTTGGATCAGACTCCGTGGTGAGCAGCGGTGAACTGTGTATTTATACACGCCATCAAAAGCAGCTTCACACGTCATGAAGCTTTGTTTTGTCACTCTTCCCGCTGGTCGCCATTGATTGCCACTATGAATAGCTCCACTTTGCTGGATGCCGGACACGGAGCAGAGCGTCACAAACACCAGGTCGACTGGTACCTGGACTCAAACACGCCCCAGTGCTGCGCTCAGGCCCAGATGTTCCTCTGATATGTTCTCAGAGTACTCTGAGTACACGTGTGACTCAGAGACTCACAGAGGGGAAGTGCGATGCTGTGAAATTATTGTTATTCTCAAGGAGGTGATGCTGTTGTGGAGAAAAAGTCAACCTAGTTGGTTACCATGGTGATAAGTGAACTGTAGGTGCTGCAGGACAAAGTATGTTTTAAGTGTGTGTGTGTTTGTGTGTGGGAGCAAATAACCATCATGATTTAATACACATTTTTATAAAGAGAATATATTATAGGGGCATCACACAGTCAACTTTTTTATATTGTATTGAAATGATTTCATCAATACTTCAGGTTGTGTCCATAGTCGTACAGGAAGCAGAGGAACCTGGGAAAATACATTTCTGGCTTCTTCATGATGTTACTGATGATATGACGTCATTCGATGGGGAACTGTCTTCTGATGCAGAGATATTGCAGAGTCTTAAGTAATATTTACACTATGTCTGGAGAATTATCAGCTGAATCAGCAGCTTCTCGCACTCTAATGAATCGTTTATAGTGAGTTTGAGCTCATTGTTTATCTGTTCAGACGATGATGACAGCGTTCCCGCCTGGTTCACTCTCGCTGCTCTTAAACTGCTGCTCAGAGAGAGAAGCTGTAAACAGCCACAGTTCACGAGCCGCTCAGCAGAGAACAGCAGGACACAGCCAGAGAGCAGCTGGTTCCCTCAGGAGGTGGTGGAGACCAAACACTGAGCAAAAAGAGACTGAGATTCAACACAAATAAAACCACACGTGAATGATCATGTTGCTCTGGAGCTGTCAAACCAGGAAGTGCTGCGAACCATGTTGCTTTTTGTCAACTGTAAAGGAATTTAAACATTTTAACTGAGTGAACTTTGCTTAGAACGTGAACATTCGTGACTCTAAGTCCCTGGAAGAAGAAAGTTGAAATATCGTCTTGGCGAACATGTCATCCTGGAGTGTGTTGATATGAATTTGCTGTATGGATGTTTGGGAATTCTTTTTGTTGGGACTATTGGGAAAGAACATCTGGTTTTCCTGAATCAGGACCAATGGGAGGAGCTGATGTTAACGAGTCTGTGAGCTGAACAGAAACTTATATTCTCTGATGCTTCATTTACTGAGAGTGTGATACTACATCAGTTTACTGTATAAACATCTGATAAATGGTTTAAATCATCTATCAACTCCCTCTGGTTGTAATAATATAGAATATTTAACTGTTGAAAAATACCAATCATGACTTAACACTAAAAATATCCTTACATCCACTTACCCCTATGTTAAAGCATGTTAGTTGTTATTATGTTATATCATGTTATTATCATGGTTTACAAATTCAGAAAAAGAAACAACTTCAATCAGTCAAGTCTATAAATCAAGTTGTCAAAATTAAATTCACAAAAACTAATAAATAATTCAAATGTTATTTCTGTTGTCTATAGTTTAGGCTGATTGGAGGTTTGGACCATGTGACTGATCAAACTCTAACCTGATAGGACAGAGACTGATCGTTGATAATCCAGATGTTCAATATCTAGAGTTACATTTTGCATACAATTTTCTAAATCTTCTTGATCATAAGTTGATCTAAAGGTAAAACTTCTCCCTGTGTCAGAAAAATCACGATCGAGTCATTTCCACCGGTGCACAACCAAAAGGTAGAGAGATTCCTGCTTCTGTTTCCCTGTCCGTTATTTTCCAAGGTTCTGGAAACGGTGGACGTGGAACAACAGTGTGGTTGTGAGAGAAGGTGAAGACGGAGCGTGAACAAACATTCACTGGATGGAGAAAACTCTTAAAATCATAAATCATCGCTGCACCTCCCACTCTCTTCTGCTCCGTTTATATTAACACCACCTTCTGGGCCCCTGCTTCTCATGCGCCTGCTGAGCCATCAAATATTGCATGACAGTAAACAAATAACCAGATCTGAACCTTGTTGTTCCTCCGGACAAAGGAGCTATAAGTGTTCAGGCCCCCCCCCCCCCCCCCCACATCGGCAGATCAATGCAGGGCATTGAGTGAGGCGCCCGAGTGAAGCCTCCTGTTTGTTAACAGCCTCTGACCCAGAAGGAGCGAGCACAAACACCACAACAAGAGCTGGGAGGAGTGGCAGAGGGGCGGGCGCAGAGCGGTGTTCATAGTGGGTTCAGCTGCCAGGTCCGTACAGGCCCAGTCCCCCCATTCTGCCCAGTCCCCCATCTGCCCAGTCCTCCCATTCTGCCCTCTCCCCCATTCAGCCCTCTCCCCCATTCAGCCCTCTTCTACCCATCATGCTTTGCCTTTTCTACCCAGTTAAAGCTCGGGTGAACGCCGGCTGGGGGAAGTGTAGCTTTGCTGCATTGGAGGATCAACAACAAATTAAAAAATTGTGGCTCTTCTTCCCTTTTTAATTCTAATCACGCAATTAGATTAATTACCTGTTAGTCATATATAATTAAAGGATCAATGTATGTAGACTGTATCGCCCCCTACTGGCCCGGCATGCTTGTTTGAGTAACTGTATTCATCTTAGTGTTGTCGTGTGGAAAGATATGAATATTTGATCCTATTCCTGCTGATAAATCTAAATTCCTCCACATCTTTATTTCCTCCTTTCTTCTGTAACGACCAGTTGTTAAACTTTTCACCACCTGCACTTTGGCTTAAGATCCAAATTGTGCCCTTGAGTGTTTGACTTGGCAGCAGAGCAGCTGGGAACATTCAGGAAACGTCAGTAATCTTCTGTGTTATGTTGGGCCGTATTAACAAGGTGATGAATAACTCTGCTCTGTGTTCACACCAGCAAACACTCATTTACCCAGATGCTTCCCTCCGTGTGTCCACAGCAGCAGATTCAGTCTCTGCATCCGGGTGTGTGTGTGTGTGTGTGTGTGTGTGTGTGTGTGTGTGTGTGTGTGTGTGTGTGTGTGTGTGTGTGCACGTCTGTCACCACATCACTTTATTAAAAACAGGATGCAGGACACTGTAGTGTTAACAGGTGACAGTTTGTAAAGAGAAGAGAACGATTATAATGATGCCAAAACACACTCACACTCCAAATAAAACCCACATGTCCTGAGGAGTTCCCCCCGACACGAACAGAAGATGTTGGCGTTAACAATCAGAAACAAAACTCTGTGGACACCAGTAAAAGTATGACTGAATTAACCTGAACTTAATCAGAGCAGAATGTGACAATACAGCAAAGTTGTGAGGGGTCTTCAGCTGCAACGTGACACTTCACCACTAGATGGCACTAAATTCTACACACTGAACCTTTAAGGGGACTTGGTGATTGTGCCCAACTGAATCATTCACCGGCTGGACCCACTTCCCCCGAGGCGTCAAATAAAAAGAAACTCCGGTACGACGTTGTTCCCGTTCAGCTCTGACGCAGCAACACAAAGCAATCGGGAATATTTATGTCCTAATGAGCTTTAAAATCGTCTCAGCCGTCGTCATCCACTCGATGAGTCTTTCACTGGCGGCGCAGCAGCTCTGAGATCTGTCTCCACATTACGTCACCTCGGCTGCTCGGCTTCGGGGGGGGGGGGGGACGGTTTCTCATCCAAACTTTGAGCAGGATTACGTAACACGTGTGGGGTCGAGTTCAGGTGGAATATTAATGAAGGTGAAAAAAGCTGGTTGCTTCGTTGTTTCAACACGAGCTCCAGTGATTTCACTCCTCCTCCTCCTCCTCTTCCTCCTCTTCCTCCTCCTCCTCCTCTTCCTCTGTCATACATGCTCTCTGTCTTCTCCCTTTCTCACCCCTCCCCTCCCTCTCTCATCCTTCCCCTCCCTGGTGAGCAGCATGTTTTGCAGCCGTGTGTGTGTGATCTGAATTTCAACATCAGTGTCTGTCTACCAACCAGACTCCTGGGATGTTGCTGCCCAGAGTTCTCGCTCTCCCTTTCTCCGACTCCCCCCCCCCCCCCCCCCCCCCCTGCCTTCGTCTAAAAGCTGTGTGCATCCACATCACCCTCTCAAAATCACATTGGCTATAATTACCTCAGTGATTTGTGTAGCCGTCAAATAAAAGCTGCTTCTGACTCTCGTGAAGGAGGAGAAATTCGAGAAAAGGGTGAATTATTCTCCTACACATGTATTTTTTATGAGTGTAGTGCACAGTGCTGCACACGCGGCTCCTATCAGGCTCATCAGTGAAATATCAGTGCAGCCGGAGTCGTCCTGCCGCTGTCATGGGAACAAAAGCTCCGTCTGAATCACTCTGGGATTGTGGGGCTTATGAAACCTTGAAGACGAGCTGTTCATTCTGTGCTCCGCTCTTAACCGAGTTAAATGATCACAGTCACTTTCAGGATCTAAAGAGAGATGAGAGGTATTTAAGGTGCAGCTCAGAGGAGCCGTACAACTCGAGCTGTACAATGATTCTCTTCTCTGCAGGAGAAGTGTGAACAGGATTCAGAACTTAGAAAGCTCAGAGGTTTAAAGCTCGTCTCGGTCCCTGTGGTCCAGATAACAGCAGATTACTTTAAATAAGTTAAACCTACATTTTGGGGAACGACACATTTACTGCAGCAATAAACATGGAAATCAGGTAAAGTATTCATGTTGCATTATATTCCTTTGTTTGACTGTTAGCAGGGAACATTATCAAGATAAAACGACTCTGTCCCCCCGAGCGTCTGGCTCTGGATCAGTTTGACTCCACATTAAATAAATTTGGCAAATTTTTCAGCATGAATGGGTCGTGTTCCGACAGAAGAACCATAATACCTCCCGGGCTCAGTCACGACTTGCTCAGGTTAGGATCAGGTCGGACTGAAAAATATGAAATCCTCTTTCCTTGTTGCGCTCGGATTGGGTTAAAAAATACGGCCCAAGTCAAACTGCAATCAGCATCAATGAAGAACACATTTATTTTAACATTAGACTCCTGTGCTTGAGACTTTCCAACTCATGGTGTTTAAATGCTTCCGTGTGGTAGCGTTGCAGAGAACATACGTTGCACAGAGTCGTAGAAGCTGAAGTGAGGAAATCATCCTTGTTCTCGTTGAGATGCGTCTCGGAGGAGATCCGGTTCCTGCTGCTGCAGCTGCAGTCGGCCCTGCAGCAGGAACCGGCCCCACAGAGACTCACACAGTCGGAGCAGCAGCGGTCGACTGAGCTGCAGCCCCAGGCCCAACACACACACACACACACACACAGACACACACACACACACTCGTCTGGATGTGGGCTCATGGAGCTTCAGTTTCACATCGTCGCTGGGGCGTGAAAAGAGATGATTTTATTCTGAGCGACAACCTCTCAGCACCGATCCTTCGATTCAAGGGGGATGTTTCCGAGTGTTTGACATGGAAAACGTTTTGCGCTGGTTGCAAAAGAAGCAGTTTCCCTTTTTTTTTTACCACATCACTGAAAACTACACGTCCTTACCCCAGCTGAAAAACATGAAAAGGTCTGTTGAGCTATTTACTGCATAATAAACCCGAGCTACACCTGAGGTCTCGAACTACATCTGAACTCAGTGTCACATATTTCAGGGAACTGAGACAAACACAATATCATCTTTTCCTCCGTTCTGTGCCTGGTTGGAAGCTTTGTCTCTATTGAACTAAAACATTTCTCTCATTTTAAAACACACGACGGAAGCAGCGTTAAATCAATGTTAATATAACTAAGACCCACCTAAACATATTCAGGATCTAGAACGTAGATAATGAATTTTAGACTTCTCTTGACCTTTAAGGAAGATTCAGTCAGAAGCAGATATTTTAGATATATTGAACGATTTCTGGATTCATTTCACATAAACCAGGTAATGTATTGACAATGAAGTATAAAAATCACATAAACCAAGAACCCCTTTTTATAAACCACATATTTTATGATTTCCCTGTTAAAAGGTTTTTCTGTCTCATCCTTGTTGTGACTTAAGGACAGAATATTTAACACCTTGTTGAAGTTGTTAAGCCCTATGAGGTGATATGTGGTTTGGGCTATAAGAATCTATTGATCGATGATTTAAAAAACCCAGAACATTGGATGGTATCTGACTCATTAACACGGATCGTGTCGTGGTTCCTTCTTTTAGCTCCTGATTTAATAATCATGCTGACGTCAGCACTTAATTCCCTCATATCGTCCGATCGGCTGTTTGCACAAGAGGTGATTTGATTGTTTTTAGATCAGGTGACGAGTTTCTGTCGTTTTTCTCCAGAAGTTAATAATAGATTCCACCTCCGAGAGCCACTTGTATTATTATCCCTCGTGTTTTAGTTTTTTTTTTATGAGTTGAGGTGATGTGTTATTAAAACGTCTCCCACCTCGACAATCTCTTTCCCGCCTCGTTCTATTTCAACAAAGTGCCTCGTCAGTGCTTCGTCTTCTTGGTTTAACTTCCGCTCGTCTCGCTCGTCTCCGCTTTCTTTCCTCTGTGCTACATCCTCGCCGAAGTCGGTTTTACGTTGGGAGTTTTTTCATGTCTGCACTTTATGTTCTGAGGCTCGGGCTTTGATCTTTGACCGCCGCCGCCGACAATTTAATCAGTCAAACAATCCAACAGAAAATTACACCCGCCTGTGAAGAGGAGCCCGGCTGAGAGGAGAGGGCTCAGTTTCACAGAGGAATCCAACACGAGCTGGATTCAACCACCTGACCACGCAGCCGCGCTTCTTCCAACAAGGAACATTAAGACTTATTGTAATTACGACTCATCATCATTATCCGTCCATACGCAGAGTTCTCTTCTGCAAATTACAGCCTTTATTTGAACGTGTGTTCTCGTGTATTATCGTCATTACATTTATTATAATCAGAGAATATTAGTGCGATTAGACTGAAAACCTGTGTGTTTGTAATGTTGTGTTCTTTGTCCTGTGTGGATGTTCCGGAGCCACTTCAGATTTATTCCTGGTCATTAGTGAGTCGTCCTCAAACTGTTTTATTGTTTGTGTGCAAAACATTCTATGGTGCAGAAAACTTTGTGTTCATCCGACCTGGTTTATCTGCACCGAAGATGTCATAGTCATGTTTTTCATCAAAACAATCTGACGTGTGTGGTTTACGTACAAGTTTAAATTATTTACATATTTTATTATATTTTAGAGTCTGTTTAGTAACGGACACAATCCTCAGACCCAAGTTCACAACTTTTCAAATTAAAAGCTCTGTAATTCTGCTCGGTACAAAACAGTAGAGCAAAATAACAAATGTTGCTTTAACTTAAGTTTACATATTACAACTGTGAATATCTGCGTCGCTCTGATATGTTAAAATGTGTTTTTTAGTAGCATTAGTAGATTGTACTGTAACACACTGTAGTGATGCCGTCTCTTTTTGAGGACGTGGACCATGACGAGCCTCCTCAGACCTGATGGTTACTGAAACGCCAGCGAGTTAACATGCAACACTTGACATTTCCTGCGGTCAGTTCAATAGTCAGAGTCAGTGTCGTCTTTCACGTGAAGTGGCTTCGCTGACACCAGAAGAAAAGACAGAGGATTTACAGCCTCAGAGTTTATCCTCCACTTGTGTCCGAGCACGGATCTGGAGAGAGAAGCTTCTCTCCCTCAGCTTTACTGAGCAGCTTCCACGTGAACATCAGTGTCTTGTTGAATCCCGTCACGTCTCCTGCACCTTGAATCCCGCCGATAAGAGACTCATAACGATATCGTGACAAATCACTCACAACCAAGTTACACAGGGAAGTGATTGAATAATGGACGGGTTGAAAATAGACTTGAGGTTTTCTGCACGGTCCATTATCCCAATGAGATTAGAGCAAAGACAAAGTCAATATAAGACAGTAAGAGCAGACTGAGACGGAGACAGTGCAGCAGCCATAATGTGCTGCCTGGGAGTTTAAAGCTTCCCTCCAGACCACGGACTGTAAATAAAGACGGACGACGTGACACATCAGGCCCAAATATCACCACGGTGGGGGAAGTCACCATGTTGCACTTTTGACCTCATTCTGGAGTCTGTGCAGTGATTTGGATCCAGAGCATCAAGGTCCTGCTGCTGCACACGGGACCAATCACCTGTCACCTGTCAATCAGGGCGATAAGAAGTACCTTAAGTGACAGAACGCATGGTCCATGTCCCATCTGCTAACCTGGAGGACGGTTTACACTGCAGCCAAACCCCAGGGGGGGGGGATCATGTTGTCCATCTCTTTACAGTCGATGCCCCCGACACATTTCAATATGTTAAAAATACAGTTCTATGACTAATATGTTGTTTAGAACCATTTTCCCATGTTAATTAAAAATACATAAAAGTATCATTAAAACCTGTGGCCTACATTACCCACAATGCAGCTGGAGCGGGGGGGGGGGGGGGGGGGGGGGTGGGGAGATGGCAGAAGTGCTAATTTCAGAGCCTGGAGCAGAGATGAGCGGCTCCCGTCTTTCTCGGGTGCGGACATCTACAGTAGCTCGCTTTAGTCTATGGCCGATAGTTACCATGGCAACCACAACTGGAATACATAGGGATTCCCTGCAAACCCAGTTTAACAGCACAGACACACAGCTGGACGCACGGGGAGCAGCTGCAGCTCAGGTGTGTCATTGGTATGCAGCGTGTTCGCCGAGGTGAGTTCACTTTAGCCCATTACAGCAGGAAATGAGACGCAGCCCTCACCCATCATTACTGCAATTGGGTAAATTGCAGCTACATGTATCTCTGCCCGCCTGCTGCCGACCGAGCCATGAGAACATCAGGTGGCGGAGAGGAGAATTTTAAATGAAAGAGTTTAAAACAAAGAAGATGATGAGCAGTGATATTTGTATTTTTATTTTCCTGCCTCACTGAAAACACATGCAGCTTAAAACACTGTCACCTGCTCCAGGAATCAAGTTTTACAAAGTCCAACTATTGCAGCGTGAATCAAACCAGTTCAGATTGAGGTTTTTAATTTGTGACGGACCGAACCTCGGCTGTGTTGAATGTAATGGACCTAATGTTGACTTGCTCTGTATCAGGTTAATGAGATGATATAACTCCAATATTCTATTAGCGGCTCATGTAATCATCGTTATCACAGTAATGTCCTATTCAGAAAAAGGTCAATAATCAGATTATCGTTGTCCGTGTAAAGTTAATCATGTTTATGTGATTCTCTTCTCTCCTCCTCGATGAAGAGCATCACCAGAAACACAGAACACGACCTGCATACGAGTTTATTAGCCTCTGACTGTCATGAGACTAATCACCTCCTCTCTCGAGCGACATGTTGAGGAGAAACATCTGAAAGCAGCGAGGAGATCAGGGTCAACGACTGGGTCGACAAAACACACAACTCTTTCTGTTTCCTGCCTCAACACTCAGTGCTGTTGTTTAATTCATTATGATGGTGATTCACTAACCTCAGCCGTCACGGAGCAAATGTTGCTGCAGGAGATTTTAAAAGATGTTCTGCTTCTTCTATCAGGCATCAAACACGCGGCATGTTCTTCAAAGTCCAAAGAAATGTAGACGAGAAGATAGAAACAACTTTCAAGTCTAAACCCGACATTTAAAAAAGACAACGTTTGTTTCTTGTGTTTATTGTTTGTGGTTATTTATAAAAAAATTGTATTTGGGACATTTTCATGCGTTTGTTGACGGCTGCTGTGAAAGATTGACGAGGACATTACGGAGAGAGAGGGGGAGGGGGGAGGTGACGCAGTGAATGATCCAATCAGGAGTTGATCCACGGACCTACTTCTCAAGGTGGAGGCGTAAACTGACACTGGGGTTTACTGGGGGGAAATGCAGGGACAGGAAACTCATCAGGTGACAGGTGTGCATGTGGGAAGTGAACGGGAAGCAGGAACTGAAAACACAGGACATCACAGAACTGACTAAATAAAACAGGAATGGAACACGATGCAGAAAATGTACAATTTACAACCTAGACTGTGAAATGAAGATGGACGACATGACAAGCTCCTGAAAGTGGAAGCCCTGCCTCCTCCATGTTAGCAGATGGGACATGTAGCAAACTAAAAATAAATCTGAGTATATTTGAGATAAATGTTTCTCAAAGATGGTTTCGTCTATTCAGGTTATATATTTTTATGTTATTTGTTTTTTTTTGGAGGCATCTAAAATCATTTGACGCAATTATTCATGGTAAACTGTTAATTTCCAGTGAATTTGGGAATATGTCCCACATTGTTTCTGCACAACCACACACATGCAGGCTATAAATAACTTCATCATATAATAAGAAATCAGTGGATTGTTTGTAATGGTTCTGATTTTCAAAGCAAACGCAGATAAATGGAAAAGCAGCAGCTGCCTGAAAGGTTGGAAATCATGCAGCTAATGCGTTAAATCAAGCCAACCACCAGTTTAATGCTTTTCACACACACACACACACACACACAATACACACTCTCTACACTCCACCTCCTCCTCCCACTTGTAGGGCCTCTTCACCCATTGTGAGAGCAGAAGAAGAATCTCACCCCTCCTCTGCCCCCGCATTGATTTTTTTATGTGGCGTTCCAAGAGGAGAGCGGGATAATGAGATCACAGCATGCATTTTTCAGGGACAGGATGAAAGCACAACACACACGGCTCAGAATCTACATTTCAGATACACTGCAGCCCACGTCCCTCCTGAAAGAACCTTTGGCTCAGAGGACGAACTCATCCCTCAGTGTTCCGCCTCGAAGCGGAAGACAACAAGCTTCACGACAGCAGGACAAAGGCTGAGAGACGTGTGAAGAAACCCAGAAGACCCTCGCTCCACGGGCTCTGCTTATGAAACTGATTGATTTGTTAATTAAGTTACAGTAAAGGACACAGTGTGTAGCTCTAAATGAAAAGATGAAGGTTTCTACACACGACCCTGATTTGTCTCACTCAACTGTTGACCTTAGTCTGAACTGAGTTCCACCCAGTAGCTCAAACCTCGTCATACTGTTCTCTTCCATCCAATCAGGCTGCTACGAATTTCACAAAACCACAGATATGAGTCTGATGTTTTAAGCCAAGATCCAGGAATTACTCCCTGGGAAAATTCTGAAAATGACCAAAAAAACAAATAAAGAAAGTGAAAAAACAAATCCTTGATCTGCTCCAGCATTGAATAAGTTCTTACAACATCCTTTAACCAAATATTGCTGAAAACATTACGTCCATTACTCGGATTATAATGTTTACATGAGTTGCTAAAAGAAAATTCCACTAATAATCCTGTTTACATGCTGCAGAGTGTGGTGTGATCACTGCATCCTGCAGATACGTCTGGGTGTCCGCACCGACGCTGGAGCTACGGAGTCGCTAACACTCAGAAGTTTGCTGATTGGTTCCTTTCGGTCACGACGTAGCCTTCGCTGATTCGTCAGGCTCTTGTCACATGACCCCGTTCCAAAGGAAAACATTGGGCATCAACCTCAGCTAGAACACAACAAGGATAATGAATTACAAGTGAGACTGACCCTGTTGTCTTTGCTAACAGCGAGGATGCAACTGTGCACACGGGTTTACACCAGTGAACGTGGAGGGGTCAGGTGATGTGCGTGTTTCAGACCAGGATTGAAACTGATTCTAACCAAAATGCTCGTGTGGAACAGAGATCGTTTTAGTGTGAAAACTGAAACGCTGTGTAAGTACACAAGTCAACGAAACATATAGCAAAGCTCTGTTTTAGTTCAATGTTCATATTTTTCATCGAATCAATATCAGAATATCGGTGTCTGAAAAACAGACATAACCTGCAAATATCAGCGTTGTTCCAGGTAACGTAAGAGAGAGAGAGAGAGAGAGAGAGAGAGGGAGAGAGGGAGAGAGGAGAGAGAGAGAGAGAGAGAGAGAGAGAGAGAGAGTATGAGAGAGAGGGAGAGAGAGAGAGAGAGAGAGAGAGGGAGGGAGAGAGAGAGAGGGAGAGAGAGAGGGAGGGAGGAGAGAGAGAGAGAGGGAGAGAGAGAGAGAGAGAGAGAGAGAGAGAGAGAGAGGGAGGGAGAGAGAGAGAGAGAAGAGATGCAGAGAGAGAGAGAGAGAGAGAGAGAAGAGAGAGGAGAGAGAGAGGAGAGAGGAGAGAGAGAGAGAGAGATAGAGAGAGGAGAGAGAGAGAGAGAGAGAGGAGAGAGTGAGAGAGAGAGAGAGAGAGAGAGAGGAGAGAGAGAGAGAGAGGAGAGAGGAGAGAGAGAGAGAGAGAGAGAGAGAGAGAGAGAGAGAGAGGGAGAGAGAGAGAGGGAGAGAGAGAGCAGAGGAGAGAGAGAGAGAGAGAGAGAGGGAGGGAGAGAGAGAGGGAGTAGATGAGAGAGAGAGAGAGTGGCAGCTAGCAGGCAAACAGGAAAATAGACCCACAGCCATTTCCTCTGCTGGTGACAGTGCACGGCAGACAGCACAATAACAGTGATTACATCTGATAAGGGCAGTAATTTCATTGCGGTGTGTGTGTGGTGTGTGTGTGGTGTGTGTGTGTTGTGTGCAGGCCCCTCATGTGTCACCAGGCAGATGTCTTGATGTAACTGTACATGTCAACACATGTATGACATGTTTCACTGTGTGAACCTCAGCGGACCGTGAAGACGACAGCTGATCGAGTTCATGAACCTTCAGCCTGAAACCTCCATTAATCAGCTTCTCTTTAAAGGTGATGAAACATGAATACTGATTCTTTAACATCTGATTATTTAACATCTGATTATTTTACATCTGATTATTTAACATCTGATTATTTACATCTGATTATTTAACATCTGATTATTTAACATCTGATTATTTAACATCTGATTATTTTACATCTGATTATTTTAACATCTGATTATTTAACATCTGATTATTTCCAACGAGACAGCGGGAACAAACTGGCTTGTTGTCTTTTTGATCTGAACTTTCGTCACTGATTGTCTTGCGTGTTCATTGTGTGAGTTTATGCAGTTGGTTTTATGTCTTTGTCGTTTTGTGTCTGTGGTTGTTTCATGTCTCTTTGTGGTCGTGTGTGTATCTAATGTTTGTTTTGTTTCTCATCCTGGCTTTTGTTTCTGTTCTTTTTGTCTGTGGTTGTTTTGTGAATCTTTGTTGGTGCTTTGTGTCTTTGTGGGTTGTTGTGTGTATCTTTTCTGTATCTTTGCAGTCGTTTTGTGTGTTTTTCGTAGTTTTTTTTTGTGTTTCTCTTTGTGTATCTTTGTGTCTCTTTGTGTTGTTTGTGTATCTTTGTAGCGTTAACCGTGCTTTGCGGTTGTTTTATATGTATTTGTTTAAAAGCCTCTACAGTGTAAAGACAAATACATTTACACAACCTGTGCACAAACGCTCATATCTACACACACGTGCATTGAATACACACCATGTGCAGGAGGTCAGGAGTCAGACCAGAATTCACATTCAACATAAAAACCATGATCCTAATAATCTGAGGCCGCGTGTTTATGTTGCCAGGGAAGACGCTGCTGTCAATCAAATCTAATACAACCACTGCAAGACTTTAAAATACTTTTTTAAAATTATTATTACAGAGGAATATTTAAAATGTGAAGAAATGTAACTGTCATGACTTTGATTAAAAGTCAGTTCTTATTTTCTACCATTTCCGGCTCTGTGTGGATTTTGTCCAGTTTTAATACGAGAGATCTCGTCCTGCGTCTCAGTGAGAGCAGATTCCACGTCACTGAGACTAATTGGTTTCGTTGGCCTGTGCGGCTCGATGAGCTGGAATAATCTCTGCAGCTCCTCATCTGCTGTGGTTATTTCTGCTGGTGTGTTTGTGGATGTATTCTGGGGCCAGAGATCCTGATTGAGTGACAGTTGACACGAGTGAATTGTGACGGGGGGGGGAAACACACTTTTAATAACCAGGGGAGTGACTGTCATAAAAATAATCTGTTTATTCACCGAGCTCGTCCTCTGAGAATTAGAAAATTAGTCTGTCGTGGGAAGAAATAATGATGGTTAAACACACACACACAGACACACACAGACACACACACACACACACACACACACACACACACACACACACACACACACACAGACACACACAGCCACACACAGAGACAGTGAGAAATGTGCTGCTGCTGCTGTGTGCGTTTGTCGTTTCTCACCCTGGCCTGTCGAGGTCAGAATGAATGGAAAAGCAGTGTGTTTTATTTATCAAGTGAGACTCGTTCATTGTGTCGTTTGGACTCTCAACGTTAAATCTGCTCGTTTCTGAAGTTGTCTGTCAAAGTTCTATCTTCTCGTTTATCTCCCTCGTTTTCTCCGGAGCAGACGTACGGTTCCTCTCTCTCAGGTCATGTCGCAGCAGCATGTTCGCTGGATGTAGACGCACCAGTTAACGTCCCCTCTGTCTGCTGGATGACTGGGTCACACAGCTCCGAGCAAGCAACTGTCACAACACATTTGTGACAACACACACACACACACACACACACACACAGACACAGACACACACACGCTGTCACATCTGGGTTTTGGTGAGGCTTCTTCTCAGTCGCCCAACCAGGCGATCAACAGACGAGATCATCACAGCAAACCGCAGCACAGACACAGAGTACAGCACGGTGATGGATGAAGCGACTCATCGTGTTGTCATTGTTAATACACTGACTGTTAAAGACAAGTTTCACCTTTAAGTCTCTGATTTTGATCGGATGTGGCATCAAAAAAGTTCATGATCCTCACTTCCCTTTTTAAACTCTCTGTACAGACACAGGTAAATGAAATAAATAGTCAATGTGGATATTCTCTACACAGATAATGTTCACATGTTGTGTTATGGATTGATTCATCGTAGATACTCAATCTAGAAGTGTCACATTTTGTTAGGCGGACTTTCAATCTTTGATTTTCATAGAGCATAGTTTGATTCTGTCTCACGTCAACATTACGTCCACTGAGTCGTAAGTCCACCGTTACCAGACGTTGTCTTGCCCTTATCTCCAAAGGTTCTTGAATCTCGTCGTCTGGCTCCACTCAGACATTTTTCTAGAGGGCTTGGCATGAAAAGTTCGTAGAAACTGACACATACAACCCCTTTTTCAGGAAAATGTCCGGAGTTCAGTTCAAGGTCTAAAAGCAGCGCACGTGTCCAGTGCTCTTGTTTCCTTCTGACTTTTCCTCAAACCTGTTACCCACCAGACACTGGGGAACTATGAAAAGTGTCAGAGGGACGTCTCTGAAAGACTGGAATACAATCGTCTGAGTGTGAAGTGGTGGACGAGGGAAGAAGTGGCTGAAAGAGAAAGAGCCGATGAGCTGGATGGTTGGGGGGGGGGAGAGGAATCTATTTTCTCCACCTCCTTAATTGAAGAAGTTCAGTGCATGTGCTCGTGAGCAGCGGTGGGACCACTGGAAAGCACCGCGAGTCCCGACCGCGTAGCATAGAATCTCCATGGCGATGGCGGAGCGCGGAGGAGCATGGGAGGTTAGCGAGGCCCCATGTGGTGATCCTTATTGATCTGGACGAGACTGTAGCTGGAGAGGATGAGTCACCAGCAAAGAAAACACAGAGAGGTGAGAGAATACAGCGACAGTTCAGAGCCCGGGGCTTTCTTTTAAAGAGACGACACGACTTGTTGACTTCACCTTTGAATCTCACTCTCTGTCAGCGACGGCCTGAGGAAGATCCTGATGAAGGGTCACTCCGTTCACACTCCATTCATCACTGTGGCCTTGCTCTTTTCTAAGCCATTTTCTGTAGAGGGGGGGTGGGGGGGGGGGGGGGGGGGGGGGGGGGGGGGGGGGGGGGGGGGGGGGGGGGGGTGGGGGGGGGGGGGGGGGGGGGGGGGGGGGGGGGGTGTCATTGTGGGAAACGCCTGGATACAGTCTGTGAGAAACAATTCTCATGATAGTAATGAAAATAACAAGTCCTGGACTAACATGTCTTTCAGGGTGGTCGCTTCCAGCTGTTTGCACGTCAGGTCAGGGTCCGGGTGAAGGAAACATAAAACACAGCGTTACACGTCATCGCTGACAAACAATCATGGCGACTGTCAGAAAAGAAAAGTAGATGAAGAATAGCGAGGGTAAAAAGGTCGATCCCAGCATCGGAAACGTGGACGAGTCCAAACACAAAGTAAATCAAAAGTCCACAAGAATGAGGAATTTGTTTTGAGAAGTTGTTTTGCTAAAACCAGCTTTGGGCATCAACATCATCATCACTATCATTTGACATCAGATGCATCAAAATGCTAAGCATTTAGCAAAGAGAGGCTAATTGGCTAATGTCAAGGTCTTTACACACCACGTTCACGTTTTCCTTCTTAGGACGCCCGTATCCCTGAAGAGACTTGGAAGCAGTCTGGATAATTATTCATCAGCAGGAACTTCTCCTTGTTGGTTTGACCTGATGTTTCTTTTATCAAGAGTGAGAGGACCGAGAACATTCCTCCTCACTGCTCGACTCTATCTGGGCTCCTGCTGCGAGGACTCAGTTTGCAAAGTTCAAGCCTGTGGAACATGTTTATTGGATGCGGATAAAAAAAAACCCAGCATATGACAACTATGGACCTGGTCCTGATCCCTCTGAGTCAGCTTTCTTTTTCATGATCAAAGTGTTTCATCCCAAGAAAAATGACATTTAACTTAAATGTACTTCCTCAGCGTGAGGGGACGTAGGTGGGTTGGGACATGAGGAGTGGGATGTGGTCAACTGAGGCTTTGCCAGTCTTATCAACTGCTTTAAGATAAAATAAACAACAACTTTACATTGCTCATACATTGACCCTGGCCCCAAGGGACTTCAGAATGTGGACCGGAGGAAAGAATACTGGGTCCGATTTCAACTTTACAGGCTGTGAAATCAAATATATGGGAACAAACAAGATGGTAAGAATGTTTGGGAGCGAGGCAGAAAAGAGTTTGGGAACCGCTGCTGTGGAATGATGTTCCCCGGAGATACGTAACGACGTGGGTCATCTATTCACATCATCATTAAAGGACCAAGACAGGATGAAGGTCACATTAAAGACCAAATAAATATGCACAGATACTCTGATACTGACAACAACATTTTCAAAAAGCGAGAGAAAAGAAGTAGCAATAAAGAGAGGAGGAGAAGAGAGAAAGAAGAAGGTGAAGACAGAGACTGGATGTGAGTGGCTGCCGGGACGCTAACGCCTCACACCCTTTTCTTTCAGAGTGTGAAGTGGACGTGTTATAAACACAAATCACTCGGTGGCCTCGGCCCCTCGTTCTCCGTCCCTCTCCCTCCGTCTCTCCGTCCCTCTCCCTCCGTCTCTCCGTCCCTCTCCCTCCGTCTCTCCGTCCCTCTTCCTCCAGCTTCTCCGCAGCTTTTCAGGTAGAAACTCTGTTGCCATGGTGACTCCAGCCGCCGTTAGAGCTACGGCGTGATGATGAGGATGAGACCTGCTGCCGGAGAGGAAGATGTGTTATATTTACATTCCTGAACATTCACAGCGGCTCCATGAATCTCCTGCTGCTGTCGATCCCCTCCAGGAAACAGCATTTCAGATCCGACGTGAACAGAAGGATTCATAAAGGCTGCATTTAGGAAACTGAGCTGAGCCACATGTTGTATTACGTTGTATTTTCCTGCGGTTTGCATGTACTGCTGTGAAGGACAAATTGGGTTGTAACAGGTTTCCTTCCACTGTGGGGAACTCCAGTAATGTTCTTCATTCAGATCTTCCTCACACAGTTAAGCTGTTTTCAGACCTGCCCTGAAGTCCGGATATTGTAGAAGACGAAGACGTCAACTTGGAAAGACGAGGAGATTCCAGAGCTTTTGATGTTGAGTTATCAGTTATGTCTCCTGCTGCTCTTCCCTTGAACGAGTCCCAGACAAGCTCCTGCTGCTTCTGCAGAAAATGTCCGGATCCAATCCAAGACATTTCCTGGAGTATCTGAAAACGGCTTAAGAAACATAAACTGAACTGGATCGTGTTTCTTCAGCCTGGCGTCTGTAACTAAAGAAGATTTTCTTTAATTTTAAGATTAAAATTAAGATTAAGAAATAACTTTATTGAAATTGGTCTTGGGCTCTTCACCCATGCTCTACTCGTATTGTCCGCCCCTCGAGGGCTCAGAGCGTTTTCACTGTTGATTCACGTTAATCTGACGATTTTAAGGTTTCAGTCTGAAGAACCGATCATTAATCAATTAGGCAGGAAATGTGTGTTTTTAATAGTCCTCAGTGTGTGTGTGTGTGTGTGTGTGTGTGTGTGTGTGTCAACAGCTTCAGATTGATCCAGATCTCAATAGCTCGGTGGTTCGAACTCCGTTATCAGCACATTACTAATTGTAGCGTTTTGTTTTCTCGTGCACGTGAGAGCCACGCCCCATTTCGCTTTTTACGCTGTGATGGATTGTTTCTCTCACTTGAATCCGTCTTTCCTTTCATGCAGCTCAACCCCCCCACTCTCTCTCTCTCTCTCTCACACACACACACACACACACACACACACACACACACAGCCTCCTTCCCCAACAACCCCTGATTACCACCCCAACATCCCCAGTTGAGCCCCAGCTTCCATGCACATCCCCCTCATCTTGTTGAAATGGGCCAGTTGCCATGGTAACCCCATACAGCAGCATATCAGTCCCCCCCTTCACCACTCAAAAGAGGATCAATTAGTGATGATGTCAGCGCGTGGAGCGAACTACTCGAATCCCGAATACGATTCCTTCAGAGCGACTCTCCGAGGCCTGTGTGTGTGTGTGTGTGTGTGTGTGTGTGTGTGTGTGTGTGTGTGTGTGTGTGTGTGTGTGTGTGTGTGTGTGTGTGTGTGTGTGTGTGTGTGTGTGTGTCTGTGTGTGTGTGATACTGACGTCAGGTATGCTGATGTGAGAGCAGGACTCTTGCTCCTCTCGGCTCAGGGTGGCGGATGACGGCAGGTGCCTGAGTCACTCGCTGTGTGGGAGGACTGGATGGAAGCAGGACAGGGAATACATTTTTATTTTTCTGAGGGTGAGATGATGAAGAGCTTCATAAGAGTAGACGTGGACAAAACCAGTGAAACCCAGTTGCTCTGTCGTTCCTGCTTTCTGTGGAATTTCTCCAGTCAAAAATTGTGCTGCTCATCAAACGCAGGCTTCACTCACTTTCTCCAACAGAGCAAATTGATATAATAAGTCAGCTCCTCTGTTTCTGTGCTGCAGCGCTGCTCCCTCCTTTCCCTCCATGTTGCACAAGAACACACAGGTTTACTGGAGCTGATTTCAGACGAGCACAGACATGTTTCCTCAAGTTTTCTGCATTGGCTGCATGTAAGAATGCAAATGCCTAAGTCAGTTTCTCTGGAAATTTTCCTGAACTCGCCCTGCAGCCCTCTGGTAAAGTGCCAGATTGAGCACGCGAGAAAACAGCAGGAACATGTGGGCATGTTGATGATGTTTCTAAACTGCAACTGACGTGAAACTGGAAGAATATAAAACCAGTGGAAACCGGATATCGTGATCGTGGCTATAGTGATCAACCGTTTAGATTTTACTCATTGAAGAAAACTGTGGATCACTATCATCACTGTGGCGTCATTTCAAACAAATCAACGTTTAAACTGTAGCTCGGCCAGAGACGTCAGATGAGTCGGGTGTGTGTGTGTGTGTGTGTGTGTGTGTGTGTGTGTGTGTGTGTGTGTGTGTGTGTGTGTGTGTGTGTGTGTGTGTGTGTGTGTGTGTGTGTGTGTGTGTGTGTGTGTGTGTGTGTGTGTGATCAATGTGATATCGTCCACATCTTAAAAAACGCTGTTACCTTCCACTCAAGTTCTGGGACCATCATACAGAAGCTACGCAACACACAATATAGTAATCAACCTCTTGTAGTGATCAATTTGGCTGCTTCTTCAGATGTGGAAAGAAAACTGCCCAGACACAGATATTTTCTGGATATCTTCTGGAGTTTCTGGAGTCTGGAGATAGTTGTAACTGTTCAGTAAACACTGTTAATGGAGTTATTTTGTATTGTGTGCACTGATAGATGTGTGTTCAGCCTTTCTTCCCAGTGGCTCAAGATTTGTACGTGTTGTTTTATTCTCCTGCACAAAAACTGAATTTTAAATCAATCACAGAGAGCAAGTGAGTACGATAGAGACAATATATTTTTAGAGACTCTCTTCCAAATGCCTCCTCTTCCTCCTCCTCCTCTTCCTCCTCCTCCTCCTCTTCTGTTCATGCATCCTCACAACTGTTGGTAGGAAGAGATTTTAACTCCCAGAAGCAGAAATATCCAGATCAGAAGACTGAAGACCACAGAGATTCTAATGAATGTTAAAAAGTGATGCTCGTGCAGAAATGGTCAAACTGGAAAGTGTGGTGAGGGGCTTCTCCAGTTGGTACCACACTGCCCAAAGTACCAGAGGTTATTATGAGAAAAATGAAAAAGTAGAATATAGGAGAGAAGTTCAGACGCCGGCCGACTTTCTTTCACACCTACAATCGTTGTGTGAAGTGCTGGTTAACAGATCGTCCATTCATTAGCTGCAGCTCGTATCCTTTCACACTCACAGTCACACCCACGAGCACCGAGAGTCTCCAATTAAACGCTGCAAGTCTCCGGACTGTGGGAAGAAGCCGGAGAAACAGAAAGACCCTGATCGGACAAAAGGTTGGAACCCAGAACCTTCCTGCTGTTTCAGAGGATTCATCATTGATTCTGACGACATCAGCAACACACTGCTGCCAACCAGGACTTCTGAACTGTGGGTAGAAAAGGCCGTGAGTTAACCCTGAGTGATCCGTCCAGACTCATTTGAGTTTGAGAGATTTCAGGTGCAACAAGCACTTTGTTTTACGACCATTTGAGATTTAACCACAGCAGATTTACAGGTTCAACCTCCGAGGCTGAAGAATCCCACTGGTCCAACTGATCTCTACTAACAGATCTGCAGAGGAAGGAAGGAAGAAGAAGAAGAAACACCATGAGATGTTTGACTCTCCACAAAGTTTACCTGAGGACGACCGGCTCAAATAGAAACCAGAGAAATCCTGTCTGTCAACCACAGACTCATTCTGGAGATTAATTACATGTCGCACGCACACACACGCACACACTCACACACACACACACACACACACACTCACACACATACACACACGCACACACTCAAACACACACACACACACACACACACAATAACAGACAGACACAGACACACACACACACACACATACACACACGCACACACTCAAACACACACACACACACACAATAACAGACAGACACAGACACACACACACACACACAATAACAGAGAGACACAGACACACACACAATAACACTCTCACACATACACACACACACATGCACACACAATAACAGAAACACATACATATACACACATTCACACACAGTGATACACACACACACACACACACACACACAATAACAGACAGACACAGAGACACAGACACACACACAATAACACACACACACACACACACACACACACGGATCATTTAACGCAACACGTTTATGTCGCACATCTATTATGTATGATTGGATTTGAGATTCCTTGCGCGCATGTGTGTTTGTTTGTGTGTGTGTGTGTGTGTGTGTGTGTGTGTGTGTGTGTGTGTGTGTGTGTGTGTGAGACAGATTGAGAGAGAGAGGGAGGGAGAGAGAGAGAGGGAGAGAGAGAGGGAGGTGGGGGTTGTAGTTGAAATGCTCGCTTCATTCCTGTGTGGAGGAAGAAGTGATCACTTCTCTCTCTCCTCCTCTCAGCTGCTGCCTTCCTTTCCTCTTCCTCCTTCATCCCTTCGTTCTCCTCGGACACTGAAGCGTCGCGTTCTGCCCCGGATGGAAGTTGCGCTCCGCGGATCCACCGGAGAGTCCCGCAGCTTCTCCCCGTGAGGAGGGCGATCTGCCCCCCCACCGTCCTGCGGAGCTCAGCGGCCCCGGAGGACCCGGGACTCGCACCCGCAGACAAGCCGACACGGAGGTAAGAGTGAGTGAATTGGAATGAAAGGGTGAAGATGGAGGGTGAGGGAGGGAGCTGCAGATACACACGCCGGGATCCTGCGGCATGTGTCGGCTGAGCTGCAGCCTGGAGGCTCCTTCCACCAGCGGCTGCACGGTCTCTGCAGACAGAGACACACAATGCATCCAAACACACATGATTGCAACACAACATCAAGGAGAATATCAGGGACAGTGATGCACACAACACGTTGGAAAAAACATTGTGCTCCACGTATTCATCCATATGCATGAGGGGGATCGACCTTTTTTTTAGGCGGTAACTGAATAATAACGACGAGCAGCTTCACACATTCATCGTTCAAGCTCACATAAATCACTGCATCACTTAAGAGGAGCAGGAATTCAACCGGCAACCACAGTGATGTACTTCACGATGTATTGGGGTTTTTCTTGTCCCTGGAGGTTTTATGAAAGCCAGGCCTTTGGGTGAAAGCTGTGAGTGACCTTGTAATGCATCCCACTGTCATGGAATCACAATGACTGCTTTCTTCTCCCCTCCTGCCGCTGTGAGGATGGAGGAGGATTTTTAAAGGCTGCTCAATCCCAGTCACCCTCCCAGCTCTCCTCTGTGGTGTGTGGGCTTCCTCTCACTATGGCCGACAGAAAGGAAGGAAGGAAGGAGTGTGTGCATGTGTCCCTGCAGGTTTTATTGGTTTTGATCGTCTGATAAAAACAAGACCTGGTCGTTTGCACGTTTGTTGACGTGAGTGCTCGGCTGCAGCCTCATTCACGACGAAGTGATGAATGAGTGGCACAGCCGCCGCAAATCCTGACTCAAGGCCGGACGAGAGCCGTTAGAGTGGCTTAGTGACAAAAAGCTGAGATGAGATCAATGCCTGCTCTCACTGTGGGAGAGGTTTTCCAATCCAATCACCTTGACGTTCATCTGTGGGAGCTGAATACCTGAGCTCTGTGTGTGTGTGTGTGTGTGTGTGTGTGTGTGTGTGTTTCAGATTTAAACATCTGGCACAGCAGCACAACGAGCAAACTGCAGATCCTGTGTATATTTGCTCGACTTACCGGAGACAAACATATATCTGCAGTACGTCAGCGATATGTTGCAGCAAGCATCCAGAGTGTGGACGAGCTTCTCCGTCTCCTGCCCCTCAGTGATGCTGACGTTTAATTGGGACCATTAGCCTGGTAGTGTTGGCTGGAGCAGCAGAGAGCAGGGAGGACATCAGGCGTCAGGCCCGGGCTCAGCATGGCAGCCTCGTTACACACCCAGTATCATACATGAGCCGAGGGGCACGTCGAGGAGAGCCGGGTACCAGCGCTGAGGCAGAAGAGCTGCACGTTCCAAAGATAGAACCACGGAATTCAAGAAAGAGGAGGCAAATCTGAAGCTGGGTTCACCTTGGAAATGTCTCCAGTGGGTTACAGGGTCAACAGAGACTCACTCTCACATCTATGATTCATCCTGAGTCTCCAGTTCGATCTTACACCAAGCTGCATGTCTTCTGTGGGAAGAAGCCACAGAAAACACAAATGACACGAGGAGAACATGTAAAAGATCCAAGCTAATACCAGGGATCCTCAACATTAAAAAACTGGTTTCATACATTTTTCTAAGATATTCTTTTGGCCTTTTTGGGCTTTTTCGATAGGACAGTGTGAGCGTGACCTGGGGAGACAGAATAAAGAGACACAGCAAAAGGGCCGGGTCAGAAGTGAACCTGCGACCGCTTCAAGCCTCCGTGAGGGCGACGTCGTGTTTATTAGAACAATAAATCAGCAGGTTAATTGCAGAAATCTGGGATCGTTGCAAAGAACTTGAGGGTCCAAACCGTCTGTTACGTGAGAATTAAAATATAATTTTTTTATTGGCATTAGATGACTTCTGTTGCTCTCGTGCAGACACATCTCACATTTGCAGAATCAGTATTAGATTCATGGAAACATTCATATGCTGAGCACATCCTCTCTATTATCTTTAGTAAACAACATCAAACCAGAAAGTAACTCAGTAGCAGTTGAGCTGCTCCACATTACAAACACATATTGACTTTATAACAGATATCAGAATATAAGTAATATGATTGATTTTACTTGTCATCAAGATCCTCAAACTATTCCCTGGAAAATCTGTGAAAATGTCAAAGATCGATCTCACAGTGTTAAAGAAAGTGATGAAATCTGCGTCTTTGACCAGGAAAATGAACAAGTTCTGTCCTTTCTGTTGTAGTTTCTGTGTAATCCTGCTGACAAACAAATAAACAAATAAATAAACAAATAAACAGACACATGACCTCCCCTCAGCGGAGGTAACGTCACATTAAAGAATCACCACAACAAACACTTTCTACTGGGATCTACTTTCCTGTAGTTGCACATTGAACATTTTTATCAGTAGCACATGGATGGAAATACTGTATATTATATTATATTATATTATATTATATTATATTATATTATATTATATTATGGTGTATAAAGAGTTTCCAGGCATCATTACATGTCAGGTTACTGTATGATTCCACCACATATATATATTTTCTATGGAAAGGTTTCTCATGTTTATGGTAAAGTTTATTTACATTTGCAAGAGAAAAAGAAAGTGCATGATTTAGAATTATCTGCATTTATGTATAAATTTGTCTTAAATGAGACAAAAAAACACCAGAACTTAATGTAAGTTACAATAAAGAACCAACACAATCTCTTTGGACTAATAACACAAGTCACTGAGTCGTCCACATTGACCACATCGTTCAAACATTCGCAGGTTGGAAAACGCGTTCGAACCCTGAGGCCGCTGACGTTAACGAACCTGGAAACCAGATCAGAGATGTGTGTTTTACAGCTACTCTTAAAAAAGATATAAAAGAAATATTCAAACATTTCGAGTCATAAGAAGCATCTGCTGATGAAAACAACATCTCAGGCTGAAGATTGATTTGCATGAAGCCTGAAAGGATTAGAAAGAGTTTATCCTCATTCGTTTATAGACAGTTTTACACTCAGTGTATGAATGGAGATGATTTTTTTTTGTAGCTACTCTCCTTAGAAACGTGTTCCCAGGTTAAGACGACTACAAAAATGCTCAACATCTCTGTTAATGAGTCTGAGGCCACGTCCATTCATTCCTGATGACAACCACACAGACGGTAAACCACCAGCAGTTATTTATTTGTCACATCCGTGGCTCTTTACGTTTGGAAATCGGACTCGGTGACGTCAGACTGTTCGATGAAAGCAACAGAAACCACAACACAGCAGCTCATCAGTGACGGTGGAGACCAGGCTTTTAAAACCAGGCTTTTAAAACGCTGCTGTCTCTCTGCTCAGCTTGAGGAGAATCACTGACGGTCCATCACAGTCATTAAGAAGGACGACGCTGCTGGTCAGTGCGGTCGCAGAGTGGAAGTGAATTTACACCGATGTGGCTTACTGGGACACAGGTCTCCAGACCCAGGATCTCTGACCTGCTGCAGATCTTTAGAAATCTTTCAGGGAGTCAAAGCGTCGCAGTGCAGTCGAGCAGGAGACGACGGCGTCTCACTGCTCACTGGCTCGTGTTGGGAAGCAGAGCAGAGACTGAGGCATCGGCAGCTGCACAGATTCAACTCGACGTTCTGCTTCTGCTCTCTTCTCTTCTGTCACATCTGCTCCTCATTCAAGCTCCTTTATCCCTTTGTCGCCTTGCGTCAGTGAGCTGCAGCTGGACGAGGCGCTGGGAGCTGAAGTGGACTCATTCAAAGTGTTTTCAACCAGTGGGACCAGTGAAAGATGCAGACGAGCGTTTTGTGTCCAATGATGTTTGACTTTCTTCTGCCTCTTGGTTCGTTGTGGTTTTGAGCATAATTGTTGTTAATGGCTGGTAACAGGGTGATGATGAAAGTCTCTTTAGGCGACATCCACATGAAACATTCTAATTTCAAAATGCATCACTGATGTTTGAGACGTTTGGAAACACTGTTGTTCCCGTTTGATTCTGAAAACTCACTGTCACACCGACCTTGTTTGGTCCAACCAGAAGAGGAGTTCTGGGTCTGGATCAAACTGAACCTGGTTCTGTTGGTTTGCAGTGAAAACACTTTGTTGGATAGTTTGGACTTTTGGACCAATCACAGGAAGTAGAGACAGAATTAAACAAAAGAAGAAGAAGAAGAAGAAGAAGAAGAAGAAGAAGAAGAAGAAGAAGAGGAAGCAGCTGCAGTCTTCACCTCCGACAATATAATGTTTGAACCACGAGGACGTTCATTTGGTGCATTTGAACTAGTGTGGAGTACTGTAGTACTGTGGAGTCCTGTAGTACTGTGGTACTGTGGAGTACTGTAGTACTGTGGAGTCCTGTAGTACTGTGGTACTGTGGAGTACTGTAGTACTGTGGAGTCCTGTAGTACTGTAGTACTGTGGAGTCCTGTAGTACTGTGGTACTGTGGAGTACTGTAGTACTGTGGAGTACTGTAGTACTGTAGTACTGTGGAGTCCTGTAGTACTGTGGTACTGTGGAGTACTGTAGTACTGTGGAGTACTGTAGTACTGTGGTACTGTGGAGTCCTGTAGTACTGTGGAGTCCTGTAGTACTGTAGTACTGTGGAGTCCTGTAGTACTGTAGTACTGTGGAGTCCTGTAGTACTGTGGTACTGTGGAGTACTGTAGTACTGTGGAGTACTGTAGTACTGTGGTACTGTGGAGTAATGTAGTACTGTGGAGTACTGTAGTACTGTGGAGTACTGTAGTACTGTGGTACTGTGGAGTAATGTAGTACTGTGGAGTACTGTAGTACTGTGGAGTCCTGTAGTACTGTGGTACTGTGTACTGTGGAGTACTGCGCCAACCCCCCCCCCCCCTTGTTCAGTAGAGACATTACAGTGACATCGTGAAATCCTTTTTTCCTTTAACAGCTTTTCGATCAAACGAATCGATCGATCACTAAAAGCAGATCCGTTAATCTGCAGGTTAATCCTGAAGATAATCTCTGGATCCAGCTGTGACACTGATCCTGATGTTGTTCCAACGCTTCCTCTTATTTTCGTCTTTGCTCTAAAATGTCTTAGTCGTCTCCTAACTATGCAGCTCCCCAGTGGATTGTGGGAAAAAACAGGACATAATGGGAGCGAGAAACCAGGACAGTTTTCTCTCTCCCTCTCTCTGTGACATGTGCGCCTCCCTCTCCCTCCCCAAACTAATGAAGACTAAGTCATGTCTGTGTAAAATAATTCCTCCCATAGTTCCTTGGGTTAAATTTAGACTTGAGTGACTGGGTGTGATATT